>NW_008704659.1:2045540-2077628 GCF_000326865.2 Helobdella robusta | reverse complement strand
GGCCATATTTCGATTCCGAATGAATCATCATCAGTGCTCCTTGCTGTATATATAGGAAAATATTGACTTTGTCAAGATGAACTTTGACGTTGTAAAAATTAACTTTGGTGTTGTAAAATTGAACTTTGATGCGAATTTGGTTATTGCTGTGTAGTAATTTGAAAAGATTGTTAAAGGCAAATTACTACTCAGCAATAACCTTCCTAGTACCAACAATCAAGATAACGACATCATCTTGTATTACAGAAATCACATGTCAACAGCATACAAGGTAGATGAAGCTATTCTTAAACATATCATTAATAAAAATGTCACACCAACCAACCCAAATAGTAAAGTTAAACTCCGAATTTATTACAACAATAAAAAAACGTCTCACCTAATACTGAAAAACAACTGCAATCCTAGAGATAACTCTGAGTTAAAGCGTAATCACGTAATATATGAATTTAATTGCCCCTTTGACGGCTGTGCACGTCAACATGACTCATATATCGGGATTACTACTACCTCACTGACTAGAAGGCTTACGATGCATAAACAGAGTGAAGCTATCAAATCTCATTTGGACTCAACACACTCAATCACAATTAGCCGTGAAATCCTCGACAGCAACACTAAAGTAATATACCAGAACAGCAACTACACGCATCTTAAAATTGCAGAAGCAGTCCTAATTGACATCAATAAACCAAAAATAAATATACAACAAAAAATGACAACCTCACTTCCAACCCGGCGCTTAACCAACAACGAAAACAAAGAAGTAATAAAAACTAGCATCGTAAATAGTGACAAAGAAGAATATGATGCTATCGATGAAGGAAAGGAGACCAAAGAAGATGACCAGCCAATTAAGAAACCTGACACCTAATTCGCATCAAAGTTCAATTTTAAAACACCAAAGTTAATTTTTACAACGTCAAAGTTCCTCTTTGCAAAGTCAATATATTCCTATATATACAGCAAGGAGCACTGATGATGATTCATTCGGAATCGAAATATGGCCTTATTTGCAGCATGAATTCGAAAAATAAGTTTATTTTGAATTTTAATAAATTAAAAAACTTTAGTGAGAAAAATCGAAAAAACGAACTACAAACATATTAACGCCAAACATTTGGTAGAATTTATAGAATATTGTAAAAATTATGGTTATTACCAGCACACACACACACACACACACACACACACACACACACACACACACACACACACACACACACACACACACAGATATATATATATATATATATATATATATATATATACTGTTTATGAATTTTTAGACACTCATTTTTGTATTGAATTTCAAAAAGATCGTTCAAAATTAACATAATTATGCGATATTTATCATTGGGGCGTCCTGTATTTTGTCATGAATACACGCAACTTTCATTTGTATTGTGATTTGTATTTTACGAAAACCAATTTTAACTGTATATCATTGTATTGTATTTGATAATTGTATTTTATTGTATTGTATTTGATAATTGCGTTTGATTGTATTGTAATTAATACCTTTATACACATACGCGCGCATCTACGCACGCATACAAGAAGATGCGTATATACAAACATACAAACATACATACATACATAAAAAACATACATACGTATACTAATCATACACGCACATTTTAACACACACACGTGCGTCGTGCAATGAGAATACATATACAAAGATAGTCATTTTATGTTATTTTTTACCTGATTGAATTTAATAACCAGATCAGCTATAAGGAGTGATCTAACAAAAAAGTGAACTAACGAGCATTTAATGATCATAACATTAACATAATAGAGCAACACTCACACATATACACGCACACACACGCACAAACATAAACACAGACACATACATGAATGCGTTTTCCACAAATAAATAAATTTACTCAGGATAAAGTAATGCTATATACTCAAACAAATCTCTATGAAATTTTGTTTTCGAGGCTTCAACAAATTTTTTATACTTTATTGTATTGTATTGTATTTTATTGTATTTGGGTATTTATTGTATTTTGGTATCATTGTTCATTTGTATTATCTTGTGTGAAAAGTTGGATTTAATAAATATTTTCGATCGCAATTGCTGGCTGGATTGTAAATTGTCTGGATGGTGTAATGGTTAGGATGTTTGGTGGCAATGTTGCAGTAACCGGATTCAAACGCAAAAGATCGCCGACTACCTCATGCAAATTGTGAGACAAGTGGATTCGCGCCTTTTCATATGCATTTTATGAAGTTTGTTAACTTTTCTTAGAGTAATACTACCAAAAAATGTGAGTTTTTTAAAAAGTTTAAACAAACAAATATAACGAAATATAGACCGATGAAAAATTATTTATTGTAATTATTATTATACAGTGAGGGTTTGATCCTATGTTAAGATATCAATTCCCTTTCGGTTTCGATTATTTTCAGGTTTAAAATTTCGATTTTGATTTTTTTTCAAATGAAATTCAACTCAATGATTTTTTGTTTTTAAATTTTATTGAAACAATTTAAAAATTTAAATGTTGAAAACAAACTATTATAAGTCTTAAAACATTTGTCAGAACTCAGAGCAAACACCTATCTATCATATCTCGTCAAGCCGCTTCCAACATTCATTCAACTTTTTGTTTGTATTATCACATGCACTTCTTTAGAAGTTCTCGAAGGATAATAACCCACGTAACATGAACATTTAGTAAGAACAGTTCACAACATATCATAATGGCTAAATCAACATACCAAACAGAAATTATATACAAAGTAAATCAAGAAATATCAAAAATTATATAACCAAATTAAAAAAAAAACTAGAAACCAGTCAACATTTAATAAATAAATAAATAAATAGACATTATTAAACGATTTCGTAACAAATTCTCCATCCTATTTTAAAAATTTCCTTGATGCGTTTTAATCAGTCAGGTCACAATCATCATCATCGATATCGCGATGAAATCAAATTGAAAATTTTTTTAAAATTGTTGATATAAGTAATTAGTATATAGTAAAAAGTTTAAATTTTTCTGAGAGAATTCAAAATAATTTGAGACTACACCATAACACAATGGTACAATTTGAATGTGTAAATATAACATTATAAATGCATTATAATTATAACTACAAATAATTATCTATTTCTTTATTTAGTTTTGCCTGCGTATGATATTTGGTCAAATTAATTTGATAGGAATTGTATAAAACCTTTATACCGGCTAATTCACTAACAGGCAGTTAAATAACTGTACTGTTAACATGACGTCATTTGCCCATCCTATTTTATAAGTTTTATTTGATATTTTTTAATTAGTCAGTCACAATCATCATCGTCGATATCGCAATGAAATCAAATTGAGAATTTTTAAAATTTAAAAAAAGTATCTTTATTCATTTTATGATACTACTTTGTTCAATAAGATACTGTTTGATACTGTACTATCAATTAACCCGTCAATCAACAAATAAATCAATTAATCAATCGCTGAATCAAATCAACTGACCAAACAATCATTCAATCATTTAACTAACCAATCAGCCAAAAAATTATTTTTGTCAATTTTAATGAAAATACTGCAATTTCGTAAGTAAGCTAACCTATGGCTTTGTTAAGCGGTAACTTAGCCACCGTGTTTTCGAAACAAAGAGCAATATTTTCATTTAAATTGACAAAAATAATTTTTAATTACATAATTTGATTTAAGTACAATGTTTTAAACATATTGAGTCAAATTTATATTTAGTATTAGTTGTTTGTTGAAACCAGTGCAATTTCGTAATAAGCCCCAGAAATTCAAAATCAAAAAATTTATTCATTTGAATTTTTCAAAATTCAGATCGATAATTTAGTTTGCATGTCATGTAAATTAAGTTTTGCTTTGCATCAGTCTGGTGTTCCGACCGCTAAATACAACTTTTTTAAAAGTAAAAATACCACTACTACTGCTACTACTACTACTAATACTGCTGCTGCTACTACTACTACTAATACTGCTGCTGCTGCTACTACTACAAATACTGCTGCTTCTACTACTGCTGCTAGTACTAAGATGAATGCTTAGCTTAATAGCATTGCCTAACACAGGGGTGGGCAAATTACGGCAGGCGGAGATCGTCAGCCAGACATAATGACCAAAAAAAGAGCCACAAATCTTAAAAAAATTCTTCCCCGGGTCGAAAAAAAAAAAGTACATATGCGGCCCTTCAAAGGTAAAATAGTTTTCATTGCGGCCCTTGCAGCAAAAAGTTTGCCCACCCCTGGCCTAGCATGCTTTGATATGGGGACCATGATCTAGTTTTGGTCTTAAACTTTCAATTTATCTGAAACTTACTCATGAATCTCAATTTAATTATAAAAATATTTTTTATTTCTACAAAAATTTTATTATTTTCATGATTATAATTTTTATTAAATTATTCGGCACTTCGACTAATATACCTAAATTTCAAAAATTCGAATAAAACATTTTTTACGATGCAAGAGATTTCTTCAGGAAACTTTTTCTACAACTTATAAAATAAACATTGTTCAATTTTGTTCTAAAAAATAACATTATATTTTAGATTTTGTAAAACTATTTAAAATAATATTTAGCAATGCAATGGGCCAGAATTAAAAGTCAGTATGTTCTTATAAAATCAGACTGCAATGCAGATGACGTTTAGAGTTCGACGTATTTCACCTCTCGGCCTCTCAGGTCCTGGAGTTCTCTGCGGTTTGTCAACATCAGATTTCCGTTTGCATATTTCAATTCTTTGAATTTGTCAATCTAAATAGGAGAGTTGGCATATAAAACGTTGGGTTATTATTTTGTTAAATTTAAGATTGTTGTGAATTTAAAATGATAGTATCTCTTTGGTGCGAATGATCCATATACTTAGAATGCTAATATCACAATAGTAATCTGAATGCTAAACTAATAACTATTTTACGTTTTTGCTTGTTGAATGTAATGCGTTAAATTAAAACACGTTACCGAAAATTGATTTTTTTTAAATAAAAAAATAACTGGAGAGACACCTGAGCTTGGGAAACGGTGATTGGGTGCTTGTAAACTCTAACGTCAACAGGCTCCAGGCAGGGTGTAATTGTACCACTTCCTTTATAATGGAAGAAGGATTTGTTCGAAGGGAACAACTTGCTCAAGGTCAAGATCGCATTGAAATTGTGAATGTCTTCCGCTTTTATGGACGAAATAGGTTAAAATATAATTTCTCTAACATCTGACAAAACTTTATCTTATCCATTTTCATCCATATCCATTTTAGCCTTTTTTTAACCATTTTCATATCCATTTTAATAAACTTATTGTATATGAGAAAAATATAGTTTAAACTTTGTTACACAAAGTAACAATACAAAAAATCTCACAGTAAATTACTTATTGTTTGACTGCTTTTACTGTTAAAAATGAGAATTGATCTTACACACACGCACCATGTGAATTACGCGCGCACACCATACGATGTATATATTCATCAAATTTTGTGTTTTTCTTACTGAAATTTAAATAAAAAATTACGTGATCGGTAGGCTTTAATGTTTGGCAACTGGTTGATATACTTCTGTACTTCTGTGTTTGCATCACCGATCTAATAAAGAATAAGATTACAAATTTTTATTTGAAAAAAATTAAATTGTTAATCTAAATGATTTGAGACAAAACAGCACGAGACGAAATGAAATAAAAATGAGATGATATGAGACGAGACAACACGAGACGAAACGAAATGGAATGAACAAAAATTTACAAGCTCATCAGATCATTTCTTAAACATTTAAAATCTCAACAACAAATTTGACCTTAGCGAAAATGACTACTATAACACATTTACTAATGTCCATGTTTCTCTTGTCGAGAGAGTTGGTGAAAATAGCGTTATCTAAAGAAAAAATAAAAGCAAGTTTTAAAATTTTTAGTAATTTCGAATTTTTAAAATATGTTTAATCTAAATTATTTTCATTCTATTTGATCTAAATTTATGCAAGAGGCATCCAACACTACACAATTATTAAATGTTCGTTCTTATTAGGTGTTTTAATAAAATGATTTACTATTTTAATTTTTTATTTCAATGGTAATTTTACTTAGAAATCATATTCTTTTCCTTCGATCTTATGTTCGCTCGGCCACTTGAACTCAGCGGTCAAGAAGTTTTTTCCATACGTGCCGATGTCACTTGCGTCGGATTTTTCAATGTTGTAGAACGAGACTGCAGTTAATATATTTTGACCCAACTTGAAACAAGTTTGACTGAGTTGAAGACCATAATATTCAGGATAAATAAATAAATTTTTAAAAAATCTTGAAGAATTTAAAGTCAAATAAAGTGTAAGAGACGAAAAATAAAAAAAAAATTTTAATGTAAAGTTGTACTAACGCCTGTTATATGCAATGTAACCACCCATTGCGATAGTCATTTCCTGCTCTTCTGGAGCATTCCATGTTGGCACCTCACTTTGTCCGACTGTTCTGAAAGTTTGGATGTCAATCGGTGACTTGAGCCAGTTCTGCACGTTTTATCATCCTCATTGAGATAGATATCATTGACTATGTGTGGGTTGTGTTTGTTTATGTGTGTGTGTGTGTGTGTGTGTGTGTGTGTGTGTGTGTGTGTGTGTGTGTGTGTGTGTGTGTGTGTGTGTGTGTGTGTAAAAAATAAATTATATTACGCTGCTTAATTTTAGCCTCTGCTACAGCAGCACTTTGTTCAGCTTCGGTGACAGCGTCAACTTGGAAAACTATAATTATTTTTTTAATTGTAATAATAATTCATTTGTTTTTAAGGCTAAACAAATTTAAATGAATTAAAATATTAAAAAGTGTAAAAAAGTTTTGAAAAATTCAATAAAAATTAAGGGAATAATTACAAAATGGAATGAAACAGTACTAAAATTACCCAAAAAAGTTAACACAAAAAAGCGGAGGATCTTCATTCTACCGTTTAAATTTAAAAAATATTAATATTTGAAAAATTGATGGCTGCTATATAATGGTAAAAAAATTCATTTGATACAATTTTTATTAAAAAATTAGCTTAAATGTAGAAAAATGTCAAACCCTTATTGGAGAAACCAAAACTGTTCAAATTGGACTTGGCTTTTTAGCTCTTTATATATCCAGAATTGGCACAAAAATTGTTGACACTAGGCAAATGGGCCTTGAAAAATTGTTTTAAAACAGATCATATAATGATATATAAGGAAATATAATGATATATTATGGTGTGATTTGTTATATTTTTTTCAGAATATTTTCACATATTTTATATAATAGGTTCTTGTAATTGATGGGGGAATTTTCTACTGCAAAAGACCCAAACTAGTGCAAAAGTTATCAGAAGTTAAATTTGCATTTTCGGTTTTATTGTACTGATCCTATTTGAATTTTTGAAATTAGTAGCATTTGAATATTATTCAAATCTCTGATGTTTCAGCTGAGTTTTGTCACGTCGACCAGTGTCATTTTTACATTTTGTTATAACTTTTTTTGTGTTTGCTAAATATATTAAAGTAAAATTTAATTTTAAAGTTTTAATCAGTTTTTCTAGAGAGTAATACGGGCTAGTGTATAACCGTAAATAGTGGCTAAAAATTGTGGTTCAAATAAGAAACTATACAAATACTATTACACGGGTAAATAAACTTTTAAAAAAATATCAGAGTTTTTTTTGTGGACAAGGGCATTATTTTAGTTTGAATGAATTGGCAATGTAGCACATTATGTTTAGCATTATTATTCTGAATTATAACATAACATAACAAGGATTTTTTTATTGACAGGGCCACTCTGAATCATAACATGATCACCACTAAATATGATTATTGCAAACAAATTATTATCTATTACTTGATAAGCGTTGATTAGCCCCCATATACGTATCATAATTATGCGTGTTAGGCAAGGTTTTGTATTCTCTACAGACTCGTACAATCACTATATAGAGATCATCATGAGAAAGACAGACGATCTACCTGGAATATCCATTGGAGGTTTGAATATAAACAATGTAAGATATGCTGATGGTACAGCTCTTATTTGGTAAATAAGTGAATGGATATAATTGCGTGTATGTGTGTGTATGGACTTTTGAGACTCTTCTTTTGTTACTTATGTTTATTTAGAAGTATTTTGTCTTTATTTGATCTGGGTGGCCCTACAAGTGCGAGCTTCCGGTCTCCTAGCGAATAACATATGTTTTTTCCGCATGTGTTTGCTGAATAAAAAGATTATTGAATTGAATTGAATTATAGTGAATTCAATGGAAAAACTGCAAACGATTGTTTCTAAACATCTCTGTTCCATAATTATTAATGATAAACAAATGAAACAGGTCAACGACTTCAATTATCTCGGAAGTCTGATTATCTCAGGTTGCAAATGTGACGTGGTTATCAAAAGAAGGGTAGCTATGGCGAAAGATGCATATTCTAAAATGAAAAACATCATCACCAACAGTAAAATCAGAATATCAACAAAATTAAAACTGTCAGGGTGTTACATTTTTTCTGTGCTAACTTACGGCTCTGAGTCCTGGACACTTTTTAAAGAAATGGAAAAAAAGATTAACGCTGTTGAGATGTGGTCTCTGAAAAGAATTATGAGAATTAGTTGGACCTCTCATACTTCGAATGAGGATGTATTAAAACAGTCCGATGATGAAAAGAGGAAATTACTACAGATCATCCAATGGGGTTTTTAGGTCACATCATGCGGAAGGAAAGAATGGAAAATCTAACAACTGCTGGAAAGATTGCAGGGAAAAGAGATCGCGGTCAACAACGAATAACATTCGTGATGTCCTTGTGCCACTTGTTGAATATCACCACATTTCAACTACTACAAAGTGTTATAGATCGGGTTTTGTGGAGGTCGATGGTCGCCAATGTCTTGACAGGATAAGGCACGAGAAAGAAGAAGAAGTAAATTGATGCTTAGATGTCTTTGCTGATGTCTGGCCAGGCATAAATAATTTAATCAAACGCTTCTTCCATGTCGGTACCTCTTAAAAATTCTAAATTGGAATCGCAAATAATGAAATTGAAATAACCGTGAGATGAATATATATTATTCAAAACTAAAACTCTATTTCTACAATGATATTAATATTCAACAAAAAACAGAAAAATATAATTTTCTTCGTAAGATTTGTTTGCAAACGACAAAATAAATTATATTAATAAATAATTTTTATGTGAAAAATTATCAGATGAACCTCTTCAACATTGGTGATAAATATGATGTTGACTTTGACCCATTGGTGACAAGCTTGATAACAAATGATGAATACATGCAAATACACACAAATATGTACACATACACATACACATACACAGAACAAAACCTACACATACATACACACACACACACACACACACACACACACACGTAGACACATACATACACACACACGTGTACATGCATACATATATACACAAATAAACACATAAACAAGACAAAACATCAAAAAAATAATTTTTTCATAATTTTTTCGAATGTTATTTTTTTCTTTCATTTCTTATCCCCTTTCTTCAACATTATCAGCATTTCGATTTTCTAGTTTTGCTCCAGTTCTTTAGCCAAAGTAAAAAAAACTTTACCTGTTAACAAAAAAAACCTTTGGTATTATTATCATAAATCATCATTATCATCATCAACAGCATCATCATCATCATCATCATCAACAACATCATCATCAACAGCAACAACATCATCATCATCATCATTGTCAATAACGTCATCATCAAAATCATTATCATCATCTTCAATATGACAATCATTATCATCGTTCAATCATTATCATCGTCATCTAAATAATCAGAATCACTTGTCATCATCTTAGTCGTCTTCACCTTATTCTTAACGACATTACAGAATTTATGATTGAGAACGTAGTAGATGATGAAGTTGGTCGAGTGCTGCCAGGTGACCAGTATCGTTCCGACTATCAGAGCGATTCGGTATCCGGGTTTCGTAAATGTCTCATTTCCTGTTTGAATTTTTAATATCCGTATACGTTTTGGTAGGTAAATGGTTGAGGCGCTTAATCACAGTGTTCCAGTGGCCGGGTTCGACTGCAAATAGATCTATAACTTTCATATGTGCTCTGTGTGTTGATACTTTTGAGGATTTATTGTATTTGTGAATGTATAATGTGTGCTATAGTCCAAGTGTACTTTAAGGTTTGTATGTTGGTTTAGTTTCGTTTTGTATACATGCTTATATGTTCAATTTTATGCGTGCAGTTGTATGCATGTATGTTTATTTGCAAATGTATAATTTTATGTTTGTTTCTATAAATGCAGTATGCCTTTGTTTGCCTAAAAGTGTGAATTTGTGTATGTGATTGCATGTATGTGTTTGTGTGTATGCACGTTTGTATGGGGTGTACATGTCTGTATTATAAACATTCACGCATGTTATGTTTAGTTTTTGCGTTTGTATGCGAGCGTTTTTGTTGTTTTGTCGAGTTTATATGTAGATTTTGTCTTCTTGAAATGTAATGCTGGTTTTAGACATTTTTTAGATTTAGATTTAAAAGTGAAAAAATTAAAAAGTTGTTTGTCGAGTTCTTTGGGGGAACGAGCGCAGAATTAATGTTGCGTATTAAAATGGTATTGAAAACATTTAGTGACACGATAAATTAATGAAGACGCAAATGCAGCAACTAAATAAAATTTATAAGATAAATTGATATCTATATCTAGTACAGCAACTAGCTAAAATAAACGACCAACCACCCGTCTACAACATCAACAACCAATCAATCAACCAATCAATCAACAGATCAACCAACCAGTCAGTCAACCAATCAGCAGCAAGACCAACAACGTCATCACCACCAACAACCAACCAAATATCGGCCCGACAATATTTCTACTAAATACTGCACTGGGGATTTCCCCCAGTAGAAAAACCACAACGACGGCAATCAATGTCAAGGTCAGCGCAATGTCTTCCCGCTGCTTGTGGTGCTGCTGTTTCTGCTGTCGCCTGTTCGCTAGCGACATGGCGGCCAGACTGTATATCTGAACTTTTTTGTCTTTCAGTTTTTTAAGATTGGTCTGAAAGACGTTTTGCTTGAGTTCTTGGTCGGATTTTGAGATGAATGATCGAAGGGGCGAAGTGTTTTCGCTGGTGGGTTCCACTTTGTCTGTGTTGATGAGGTTGTTGTTGTCTACGTTTCGATCGTTTGTGCTGCTATTTAGTTGTTGTGGTTGTTGTTGTTGTTGTGGTTCATGTTGTTGTTTTGCCATTTTCCCGAATCTGAATTGGTTGAGTGTGTTGCAACTTATACTGATGGCTCGGCTGTATAAAAATCCGTCGTTGGGCTGGTTATTGTTTGTTGTTGTTGCGTTATTGGTGTTAAAAATGTCATTGTTGCTGTTGTTGTTGATGATAATGTTATTGTTGTTTGTATTATTATTTTTGTCGTTGTTGTCATTATCGAAGAAAAATACATCAACCGAACTAACATTACTTAAATTATCCAAGCTATCGAGGCTGTTGTTTATGCTGCCGAAGATACGGTCTGCGTTTGTTTTCTTTACAATGTTCTTTGCTGTGTTCTTTGGTTCTTTGTTTTCATTATCGATCATGTTTTTTGACTTATTATCGCTCGCGTTTTTTATGCAAGTGTATCCAAAATTATCGGCCGTGTTTTTTGCATCGATGGTATAAATGTTGATGTTGTTGTTGTTGTTGTTGTTGTTGTTGTTGTATTTCTTGTTAATGTTATTGTTGCTGTTGTCATTCGTGTTGTTGTTTAGATTAATGTATTCTACATTATCGTAACTACTGGTGCGTTTTTGAATGTTACTTACGATCGGAGCGCTCTCAAAGTCAATATGTGTGTCGTTGTTTATGATATTGTTGTTGTTGTTAATGTTATTGTTGTTGTTATTAATGGTATTATTATTACTATTGTTGTTGCTGTTGTTGTTGTTGTTGTTGCTTATGGAATTATTGTTGTTGTTATTTATAACATCATTCATTGTGTTGTTGTCTATATTGTTATAATCTAGATCGATGGTGTTGTTAAAAATAGGATTGTTATTGTTGTGAATGTTGTTGTTGATGTTGTTTTTGTTGCTGTAATTATTAATGTTGATACTTGAAGTGTTCATGTTTTCGTAAAAACTGTTGCGACATGATTTTCTTGCCGTGCCTCTCTCATAAGTGTTGTTAATGTTACCGCCTATAAAAGTCGAAACAATAGAATTATAATCATTATTATTGTTGTTGTTGTTATTGTTGTTGTTATTGTTGTTGTTGTTGTTATTGTTGTTGTTGTTGTTATTGTTGTTGTTGTTGAAGTTGTTGCTAATTATTTTGTCGTTGATGTTATTACTGTTGATGACGTCATCGTTGCTGTTCGTTACGTCACTGTTGCCTTCGTGGCCTCGAACGACGAAATCATTTTTTATGCTGTTCTCAATCTTCGTGATGAGCTCAGGCGGAAGTGAGAGAGTTAGCGCCGACGACGTCAACAAGTTATTCGTAGTTGCCAGAATTTGTGAAGTTGCGCTGCTGCTGTTGTTGTTGATGTTGTTGTTATTGCTGTTGATGACGTAATCGTTGAGGTTGTTGTTGGTGGTGACGTAATTGTTGCCGTACTTGTTGAATTTTTGTTGATTTCTGCGTTTGTGGATGGCGATGATGAGGAGGGTGTTGAAGATGATGAGACTGCACGAACTGGCCACTGTGGTCACTGCGAAGTACATCCATATGAATGCCCTGAAGATGATTACCATCATTTTATTACGATCGAACGCTCTTTGGATAAGAATTAATAAATCATTTGTTTTACACGAGCACACACACACAAACAAACGAACACACACATAAACAAACAAACACACACAAACACACAAACAAACAAACAAACAAACACACACAAACAAACATGCACACAAACTAAAAAACACTCCGCTGTGACATTGATATATCAAAGATATTTTTTTTAGAAACATTTTTGGAGATTTTTAATTAAATAGTGTCCTTAGAAGAAAATGAATTTCAATACCACGTGACCAATCAATTCGTGACGTCAACTTTTAACTGAAGTTTTGTATTTGCTCTCCTAGCTGCATTGGTGATCTATGTATTCTTGTAAACTTAAAAGCACCACACCAGTGTTATAACTTCAAAGATCCTATTTTTCCAACGCCAAAGATTACAAATATAGCAAAGATAACAAAGATAACAAATAACCACGATAATAATAATTAATTGAAATTAATCGTATTACGCAAATTGATCATTCCCGCGGTTTTAACATTTGGTATGTGTGTGTATCTATATCTGTATGTGTATCTAGATTTTCTAGATTTGTATCTGTAACTGTATGTGTGTAACGTTGTTGTTTGTTTTCTAGATTTGTATCTGTAACTGTATGCGTGTAACGTTGTTGTTTTTGTTGTTGAAACATTTGCTACTCTGCTGACAATGCCGATGAAATAATTTTTATTTTGAATAATTTTTATTCTGAATTATCAGAGGTGATTTTAATAGCCTTTCTAGCCTACACGAACAAAAGTTTTTCAAAATAAAATAAAAGTTTAAAAGAAATAAAAATTTTAATTTCCACTGGACGTAATTTGATTTTCGAAATGTAAACTTAATCCGAATTAGGTATCCTGTAAAAGTTATTTCAAAAAAAACGTGATGCTATGGCCGTATGTTGTGATTGAAATTATTTATTTTCTTCGTTTGTGTAACTTTAAGTTTCTCCGTAAGTTCGTGCGTATGTATTGTTGCGTTAACGAACGTATGTGCGCATCTGTGTTTATATTTTAGTTACTTTACAAACGAGTAATCATTCTTCTATTTCGTAAATTGTCACCCTCTAGTATAAAAATCTTCTATTGAAATGACTCCTCTCCTCAGTGTGACGGATGAAGTTAGCTTGGCTCGTTCTTTCTTTCATAAAATCAGTGTTGCCTATAAAATTTTCACAACAAAATATACGCAAAAATCAGCTTAGCTTACGTGTAGTTTTCTTTCGTTTACAGTGGAAGGGAGAGAGTGAGATGATGACTGGTACTCCGTTCGGACGGCGGTTTCACGTTTCAGTAATTGAGTTGTGGTGCGATCAGGCTTTCATTCACGCATATTTACATACATTGTCGTTGTTATGACGTAGAAAAATGCTGTCATTTCATTTTTTTTTAATATTTTTGTGGTGGTCATAATTGGCGATGTTCCTAAACTAGATCACCTTTTTATTGAGAAGAATGAAAATAACTGGAAATAATGTTTGCAGAAGTTGTTTTGTATGTGTGGTTTACTCAAATATTTTTTTCTGCTATATTCTTAACTAATGCATGCATTCAAAATGGATTATCAAAATATTTAGTGAAAAAAGAAACAAACTAACTTTAGTAATCTTTTTTTCATTTAAAGTTTTCAACGCATCAATGAAAAAATTACGAAATGAAAATTATTAAACTTTAAACCAAATTTAATACGCTGTGTGTGTTCGTATGCGCGCGCGCGTGTGTGTATTTGTGTGTGTGTTTGTGTGTGTGTGTGTGTGTGTGTGTGTGTGTGTGTGTGTGTGTGTGTGTGTGTGTGTTTGTGTGTGTGTGTGTGTATTCGAATGCGAATGGATGTTCATTCACATGATCACTTTTGCATAAATTTCTAGTCCCACATATGGTGTTTTAATTGTGTTTTACGAATGGAGGCATTCCTTTTGGGGTTGTGTGTTGTTGTTTGTGTATATATGTATTTGTATGTTTTGTATGTTGTACATATTTGTATGTTTTTGTATGTTGTTGCTATATGTTTGTAATTGTATGTTTAGTATTGTTAATGTTATATGTATTTGTATGATTCTGTATGCGATTGTTCTCTAGTCTTTATGCTGCTAAATGGATGTTTATTGTTTGTTTGTTAGATTTTTGTATAAGTTATTTCTGTTTTACCAATAGCTAACTTTTATTTGTTGCTATTCTTGGTGGTGTCGCAATTTGACGATCCTTAAAATTTGTTAGATATATAAATGTTGTTTCGAGAGATCGACTGTTTTAGTGGCTTTCAAAGCTATAACATATATATTAATACATACACGTAGGGCCTATCCGGGCTTAAAATTAAGTTATTTATTTTTATGAGTTAGCTTGGAAAAGAAATCGTTTCCTAAGTTTATTGTTTGTTCGAATGGGCAGCAAATGACTAATCCCATACAAATAATTTGATTTACAATTTTCAAAAGATTTATTTCTTCTTTTTTATTCAATTCAATATTCAATTTAAGCAAAATTGTTTTTTCTTTCTAATTAGGATTTCACTCAGACAACATGAACCGAATTAAATAACATTGCAACGCCTAACAGAGAAAAATTACTTCGATTCTTTTAATTTAATGTACAAATAAAGATGAATCTTTTTCTCCAGAAAAATTTTCAATTTTTTCAGGTTTCATTGAAAATAGTAGTTTAAATTCACAATTATAATAATCTCCATTATATTTATCAAAATCATGGACCCATATTTTTCATGACGATGACGATAATGATAATGATTACTACTATCATCATTATCATCGTCATTATCATCAGCAGCAGTGGCAGCGGCTGTAGCGACATAATCGCCATAAAACCTCAGAAGAGCCCATAACATAGGTAGTCTACCGTTTAATCCTAGCGATCAGCTCTAATGCCATGCATTCGTGAAGAGAATATCGTTGTAATAAAAAAATTTTTGTTGACTGGTTGATTTTTATATAATAAAAATATGTGATAAAATAAAAATAAGTAAAATAATAATAATAATATTGTAAAAAAATAGTAAAAAAAAATTAAAAAAATAATTGATGCTACGACGAGGACGAAATGCCAATGATGATGTGCCATCTATGACAGTTGCAACGCGTGCACCAAACGTACCATGAGTTGACAATGTTCAATTAGCAGACGCAATCTTCTATGCATTCACGAAATGAAGTTAAATGTGTGTTCGTTTTGTATTCATAATTGTATATCCATTCATATTTGTGAACTCATTCATTTCATACATTTGTATACATATTTGTATGTGCAAACACAAAACACAGCATGATCTAATTAGGATGTATGTATTATTTTGAAAGGTGGCTCACTTTTCCATCGAATGAGTTCAACGCGTGTTGGCTAATTATCATCTATCAATAAAAAAACAATTACAACTAAGTGATATGAGAGCAAAGTCACTAGGGCAGTGCCAACAACTGCATTCGAGCAGCAACTACACGTACATATATCATTTCTACATGCAGAAATGAAGGCACAGTCTAATAAAGGAAGATAAACACATCACCCGCACAAACATTTCAGGTATTATCATCTATAAATCAGGTGCAAATATCAAAATTAAAACAACAGAGCCGAAAGTAAAAATGCAAAAACCAAGTACAACAAAGTTTGGTGCTCAAGTACTAAAACAGTACCATAGAAAATTGGTACTCAAGTACCACGAAATACACACACAAAATGTTGCATCGGTGAATGTTATGGAAAGCGCATGATTTGAAGTCTGTCTTGAAAGATGTGGAGGAAAAATTTTTTAATGAAAGATCAATCATTCAGAACTCTAGAAATGTGCAAAAATGTGATGTTAGTTTAGGAACGAGTTGTTATAAATAGGAAAAAGTGCTTGTATGCGTGCATGTGTGCGTGTGGTGTGTGTGTTACATTTTGTTTGTTCAGATGTTTACTTTGGTGTTTGAATCTATGGATTTTATTTTGCTTAGCAACTTGTTTGTTTTATGCTATTTGATTCTTTATTTTTGTTGGTCTATAGAATGTTCTTTTATGGGTGCAGCTGAATGTATTTTGTTGCGTTTGCTTATCTTTATAAATTTTAAAAACTTCTGTTGTGTACTTTTTTCATTTACATGTTATCAAATTTATCTGACAGTCAGTTCATACGTGCTAGTTCAACCGCTCGTGCAATCCTAATAAGCTGTTCGTTCCATCAAACTTTTTCATTCGTGTCGTCGAACTCACACACACACATCACACACACATCACACACACACATCACACACACATCACACACACACATCACATACACACATACCACACACACACACACACACAATACGCACATACACAACACATCCAAACACAGAAACACACACATGCAGACGTACTTTTTCAGACATTTTTCAATATTCATCAAATTTAGACAGCTGCAATAGTCCCTGCTAAATAAATGTAATTAAAAAAATTAAATGAGTTTCTACGTTTCTGTATGGCATGTAGAAAGAAGTTAATCAGTTTATTTATTTAAAACGAACAAAGATTCAACAAAAAACAATGAAATGTAACTGAAATTTATCTGATTTTCAGTGAAATCCGCATTCCACTCTGAAAGTTTAGAAAATAAAACTGAAATTAATGAACATTGAGCAATGAATGTTCTGGCGCATGAATTACTCTGAGATATTAAAATTCTGTTGATAAATACATAAAAATCGTACCTACAACTTTACAACAATTTTTCCACCAATAATTAGCTAAATCCAAAAACTCCTTTATTTAAATCTTGAGGCAGTTCATAAATGTGTTTAATTTTAATTTTCAAAGATATGAACGCTCAGTTTTTGAGGATTTGAAGTGGATGAAAATATGAAAATATGATTTAGCATTGTTCCTTCCGATGTATTCCTACATTGCATTACATTTTTATCTGCATTTATGGATTCTATTATGGCCAAACTGCGTCTTTTTCATTAATTTTCATGATGCTAAAAAAGTTACACACACATCAAACAAGCAAAACAAATACACACACACACACACACACACACATAAACACATGAACAAACAACATACACACGCACACATATACATAAACATATATTAACACTTAAACAATACAAATGAATAATGCACTTGTGAATTAGTTCAGCAATTCACGACTAATTCATCATTAATTCACTTACTTGTACCAGGAGCTCTGACCAAATGTTGTAAATGTTAATACACCATCTTCACTCCATGTCATGGAGAATAATCTGTAATTGTATTTGTATTCTATTGTATTGTATTGTGTCGTATTGTATCTGTATTAGTATCGTATTGTATCGGTATTTGTATGTATATTTTCATTTTATTGTATCGCATTGTGTTTTGTTGATTGTATTCAATTGCGTTGTATTGAATTGATTTGTATTGTATTGTTTAAATTAGTATCTATATCCTTAACAAAAATAGACATGTATAATATATAATATATACATATATATAAATATAAATATAAATATATATATATTGTAAAGACACAATACATTTATACTTGAGCCACATATACATATTTGGCCACATACACAACGTTTCAATTCGAACACCGAAGATGGTATAGGAATACCGAAAAAAGCTTTTCAGTTCTATCATGCTTTAAATAAATAAAAATTTTGATTTTGAACTCAAGAAACTTGACAATGATTTACGATCTACAGTTGGGGAAATCGAAAAATTAAATAGGAAGCTAACTAACGCGGAACATGCTGTGATTTTCATCAATAATTGCATTTCTGACAATATATATATATATATATATATATATATATATATATATATACATATAAACATAGACATAGACATACGTACATCTTTGGAGCAAAGGCTTATTTATCCATCAAAACACGAGCAATGTTTTGATTCTATCTTTTTTATTCATAAATGGATGTTATATTTTTCGAGATATTTTTCATCTACACAATCATCAAGACGTCTAAATTTTCATCATAATCTCGTCGTCGTCATCATCTTCATCATCGTCGTCGTCTTCTTCATCATCGTCGTCATCATCGTCCTCATCGTCATCGTCATCACCAGTGTTATCGCATAATTTGTTATCACTACACTCATTGCTGTCAATGCTCATTTCATTAATCATAACAGTACTAACTGTCCTTACATCTGCGGTCATCATCATTACCTCTGCAGTCATCAACATCGTTGACGTCATCATCATTGGTGACATCATTACTTATCATCATTTCCCATTTCCCATTATCAAACGCCCATTGCGTCATAAATGTTTCATAGACACCACCATCATCATCGTCGTCGTCGTCACCATCATAATTAGCTCGTCATCATTTTTGGCCACTGCCTATCAATTTTTCCCAGTGAATTTTAGAATTCAAAGTAATAGGTTTTCCTTTTTTTATCATTTTATCATTATTATAAATAATTTCACCAATATTTATTCATCATATTTTTATCACCACACAATCATCGTGAATGATAATAATTATTATATAAAAAAATTTTCACCGTAGAGTATTATAACACACCTACATTGTTTGATACATAGATGTTACAATATAAACCCATACAACACGATACAACAGAATACAGTACAAGAACAACACAACATAATGAAATACAAAACCACAGTATTCGGTGTAGTGTACGATACCAAAGCCTACAATACAAAAAATATTATACAATACAATACCGCAACATCAGAAATACATTTTGTATAGTTTAATTCCCAGTTAAAAATTTCAAAAAATTTTTATCAATTTTTCAAACAATCGTTCAAAGCAGAGCTATGTTTATTTCATCGTTGTTGTCGTCGTCATCATCCACTTCATCGCCACCATCATCATCATCTTTACCACCATCACTACCATCATCATCTTCATCATCGTTATCATCATCGTCATCATCATCCTACCTTGGTAAATTGAAGGAGATAGCAAAGATCCAAATTGCCAGCACAACCCTGCGAGCTGTTTTCCGCGTGCAGTAAATTTTTGAGGTTACAGGTTTGTAGATGAAGATGAATCTGAGATGATGAAAATGATGAGGATGGGATGGATGAAGATGATGAAGATGAATCTGAGTGAGACGATAAAGACGTTGATGGTGTAGTTGTAGATGAAGACGATGGTGGTGTGGCTGTAGATGAAAATAATGGTGTTGTGGGTGATGAAAGTGATGATGGTGTATCCCAACGTATTTTATCACACGCAATGTGAGTTATACGACGTGAGTATTTTTAATATTTCTGAAAACTGATTAGAAAAAAATTAACAACAACAATAATAATAACAACAAAAAAAACAACAAGCAAAACAAGCGCCAACCTTTCAACAGTAACGGTAACAGTAATGAAAATGCTGGCGTTGGAGCAGATAGATCCAAAATAAAAATAAACATAAATCTCATACATTCGCCAATGAAAACTCTTTGGGTAGAAACCTTTCCCGACACTGTTTAGGCAGAAGAATCCCAAAGTTAGGAAATCGGCCAGAGCCAAATGGAACAAATAGAAATAAGTTGACTCAGGAAAATTCCTTTTCGACTTAAGAATTAACAAGATGGTGAAGTTTAGAAGCATTCCTATGCAGCAGATGGTCGGCACGATAATTGTGAAGGCCAAGCCCTCGGCGTGTTTTATGCGGGAGTCGTGTTGGCATTGCTGTTGTTGTTGTTGTAATGTTGTTGTTGTTGTTGTGAGATGAGTAAAAAGTTGATGAAGTGTTGCTGTTGTTGTTGCTGTTGCTGTTGATGTTGAAGATGTTGCTGCTGCAGCTGCGTTCGTTGCTGCCGCCACTGATGTCGGTGTGGTGGAGATGCGATTTAGCATTTTTGATTAATATACTCCGTTGGTGGAAACGATGAAATGACGTAATGTTTGCCTAGATCCACTTTTAACCAACAAATATATCAACACTTACATTAACGAATAATGACAGTAAGATTAATAATAAGTTAATCCACCAGTCTCATTTTTACATTCGCGTATCTTCAAGTGCTTGCCATTCATTGATTTGCTATTTAAAAGTTGAATGAATATATACAGACAAATTTTATAAATAATATATATATATATTATATATAAAAAATTTATAATTTTAATTATTTATAAGTGAATACACACACACACGCACACACACACACATATATATATATATAATCAAAATATATATATGATAAACAAAGATGATAATAATACATAATAAATTCCATATTCACCGTCTACGCGATTACGCGATGCAATTCTATGGGATATGATAAGAAATGAGAGAAATGACTTTTGTGTAAATCAATTAATGCATGTAAATCTTTGCACGAAAACATTTGTGTAGTTTACATTTATATTTGTATGTTCATTTGTTTGTTTTGTATAGTTTATGTGTGTTGTGTGTGTGTGTGTGTGTGTGTGTGTGTGTGTGTGTGTGTGTGTGTGTGTGTACGTACGTGTGTGTCTGTTTGAGAATCTGTAAAGGAAGAGAAAGAGCGTATGTGTGTGTTTGTGTGTGTGAATCTGTGTATCTGTAAGAGAGAAGGAGAAAAATAGAAAAAGACAGAGAAAGAGTGTGTGTGTGTAAGTGTGTGTGTGTGCACGCGTGTGTGTGTGTGTGTTTGTGTGTGTGGTGTGTTTGTCGTGTGTATGTAATAGACAAGATAGAGAGAGAAAGAAGTACTTAAATCCATTTTCCATAACAGTTACGTTTGTAGTAAAAGTTTTGTTTGCCTTTCAACATACATACATCTGACGATGATGATGATGACGATGATGACGATGATGATGATGATGACAAAGATAATGACCATGATGGTGATGATAATGTGTACAAAAATCAAAATGTTGGTATAAAATAATATTACATTTCATCAAAGTGAATTGTTAGAATAATGATGGTAATAAATACAGTGTGCGTGTGCGTGAATGTGTGCGTGTGTATGTGTGTGTGTGTTTTTATGTGTGCTTGTGTGTGCGTGTATGTATGTGTGTGCGTGTATGTATGTTAGTTGATCAAGGTAGATGATTCAAAGAACAGGTTAAAAAATTATTTTTATTATTAATAAAAATAATAAATAATAATAATAATAATATTATCAATAATAATAATAAGAAGAAGAATAATAATAATAAAGAATAAAGATTTTATTAATTTTTTATAAAAATTATATTTAAAATTTTTTTGCAAATAAAATGCAAATAAAATTAATGAATAACCTTTTTTAACAAATTAACAACAAATCATAAAAACAAACACGTACACACACACACACTCACACACTCACACACACATACACACACACGTACACGATACATATAATTAGTAATTTACAAATTAAAATGTAATAAAAATAACGAACCATTTTTACTAAAAGATTATTTAAACGAAATTTCAATCTTCTTAAACATTCATAAGAACGAGATGCAAAGCTTCTTATGTGCAGAAGACAGTATATAATCAGGCAGTAAATACAATACATGCAACAAGAGGATAGTCTTATATCTATAGATATAGTATGATATAACATAGATAACTTATCCTAAATATATCATACATACATATATATCAGCATATCATAATACTATTATCAATCTCATTTTTTAACAAGCTTGACCATCTTTTTTCTATAACATTATTTAGGGATGTATTGTATAACAATACATACATACGTACGTACATTGCTATGAATTATTTTATTTTAGTTTATGAACATTGAGTGCTGGCTGATGAAAATTTGAAATTATAATTGGCGCGATATGAATTTGACCAATAATAATAATAATAATTATAATATCAATAATGTGAACTCTTTTATTTTCCAAAGACAGAGCATAAGTAAAATCAAAATATTGACAATGAAATAAAATTGAACATAGTTAAATATACAGTTACATGAATAAAATAAAATAAAATAAAGATAAAGTGTTAGAGTAATACGGATAGTCATCATTGCTCGTCATCTTATGAAAATAAGTAAGTACCATGATGATAAATAGTATAAAAAACTTCACTCATTGTTTCTATCATAGTACAGAGCATATGATGACGAAATTACACTGTTAATCAAGCTAAATCTAAAATAATCGGTCCAAGTTATATCAATTAAAGACATATTAAAAGGATTGTAAAAGCCAATTGGCGATATTTCAAAGGTATTAATTAAAATATTGCAATGCTTAAAGTCATCAATAATACTATCTTTCAAATTACCAATATATTTATTCATTTTAAATTGTTTTGATTTTATGAAGTTAGTTTCATGGCAGACAGTCAGTTCAAGTATCTCGGCGTGCTCTTTCAACGATTTTATGTTGAGGCCACCAGTTTTATACGGCAGCGAGCTAACTTCGGCGATGCAACTGCTTATAGGCAGTGATAGCCATTCTCTTACTGTTTCTGTCACAAGGCGGTCCAGTGTGTTTTCTATCCAGGTTAGCGAAATATTGTAGGTGCGTAGTTCAAATGAGATTTGAGTAGGGACAAAACGCCTAAGGATTTCCAGCTTCCATTGAACAGTTATATCCAGTCCACCAATTTTTTCAGCATAACCTTGAGCTTATTGTGCAGTTTGTCTTTCTCTCTGGTATCTTTGCCTTCAAAATCGTACATTATTCCTAAGTACGTAAAACCTTCGTTAATATTCACCCGGGGAATTATTTCATCATCTATTGTTAATTGAGGCAAAAACTGCTCATACTTTCCGTCCAGCTTTCTCATCCCAAATGTACAGCATTTGTCAGTTCTCAGCTTCATACCCGTCCATTTGCACCATGTTTGGCTGAGATTGATCAGTCTCTGGGCACTCTCGGAACTGTTAGCAATGATTGCCGAATCGTCGGTAAACTGAAACCAGCCTCTGGATTTTAGATTAGCTGTTGGTCCCCATATGTATCCGCATTGTTAATATTGTTTTGCTTCTAGCATTTTCATTAGAGGATTGAAACAGAGGTTAAAAATCAATGGTGAGCCTGGGTCACCTTGTAGGACCCCCCTTTTTACTTGAATTGGGGAGGTTAGTTTGTTGCACGCCGATACAGTTATCGAGTAATCGGCGTATATTGATCTAATTAGATTGCTGACCTGGTTTGGGATGTGGTGATAACTTAGGATCGATGAAATTAGATCATGGCTAACCTCGCCAAATGCATTTCTTAAATCTAGGAGGGTAACAATGATTGTCCTCTGATGTCTCTTGGCGTCCTTTAGAAGGTGAGATAGTAGTTGCGTGTGTTCAGCTACACCGTCAACTTTGGGGTAGAAGCCTTTTTGGATGTTTTTATTAATGAAGTTGTTTGAATCTAAATATTTGTATATTCTATTGTTTACAAATGTTGAGAAAATTTTATAGATTCCGATTTGGAAGGCGATATTTATTGTGAAATGGGTCTTTTAAAATTTTGTTGAAAAATTTTATTGTTTCAATTCTGACTTTAGTTTGTTGATTGGTTTATCGAGTGTTGTTATTGAGCTTGATTTTTGATTAAGAGTGCCGTAGTTTGATGCGAAATAATTGTATATTAGTGTTTGTAGAGTGGTAGTGAAGTTATTGATGTCAGTAATGTTTGGCAGTGTTGCTATTTGAGAGTGGAAATATGCATTGGCTTCAAGCCAATGAGTTGTTGTTTTGGGTAGTTTTATCCCTGGGAGTGGTGTATTGTTCGTGATGTTGTTTGCCGGTGGCGATGATGTTGGCGGCGGTGGAGATTCTTTCTGTTGCATCGGAGATGACGTCAATTTGGAATCCGTTTCTGGATCATTTGGAGATTTTCTCGAATTTTGCAAGTTCTTGAATGTTTTGCACGATCGTTGATGCATTCGCAAACCTTTTCTCCCTTTACATCGTCTACCACAGCAACAAGTTGTTAAATTGTTATCAGTATCAACGGCAATATTATTATTTAAATTATCGGCCAGTAAATTTGGAGAAATTATGATATTGTCACCTGTTTGTAAACGTGCATCATTGTAATTGTTACTGTTTGCAGTAGATTTTGTACAACGCCAGGAGTGGCTTCCGAGTTTAACAAAATCTCTAAAGCAATATGGGCATTTTGCAGCATTTATTATTAAAATTAAGTTAAAAATTATAATTAAATTTAATAGATATTTAGAATTATGAAAAATTAATATCATTTTATTCGTCATAATTTTTCGCAATTTTTACACCTATTTTTTATACTTTAAAACGATATAAAACTCGATTAATGTAACTAAAATAGTGAGCTAGTAGAAGTCTGCCAACTCTCGTATTTCGCAATACAATAATAATAATATCAATACAATAATAATAATATCAATAATAAGAACAATAATAATAATAATACACATATATTACATACATGAATATGTACATACCAGCAGGCCTAGACTCAGAGAGTAATAACAGACTGGATGGTTGCACTCCTCTCCCTCCGTGTTCCCGTGGCTGTTGTTTGGCGTGGAGTGTGAAGTGTAACCTACAATAAGATAGGAGCTGCAGATTTTCGGAATAATGAATATAAAGATTTAAATGACAATACAAAACTTTTTTTCTGCCAATTTGTATTGGAACGTTTGGACCCATTAATAAAGAAACACAGTTTTTTATTGATAATATAAGTTCAAAAATAGTTCAAATATCTGGCGATCCAAATAAACATAACCTTTCATCTTTACAAAACAAAATGTTTCGCTTTTGTTACAAAAGTGTAATGCTTTCTGTCTCTCGGAAAATATCGCCAAATGTGCCTCTATACGAGACCCATTGGCGAGCGAGTTGATGGTTTTTACATACATACATACATACATACATACATACATACATACATAAATACATACATACATACATACATACATACATACATACATACATACATACTTACATACATACATACTTACATACATACATACATACATACATACATACATACATACATACATACATACATACATACATACATACATACATACATACATACATACATACATACATACATACGATGTATGGTGCGATTTGGTGGGCTGGGGTTGCTTAGCGTGGTTCAGCTGGCTCCCGTTGTTTATAATTCTTCTGCCGCTGCCACTCTCGACCTGCAGTCTTCCCTGCTCCACCGGTTTTTTCGTTGCCGCGATATTCTTCCCCCAGTGTCCGCCCCGGGGGACCGTACGCACGTCCAAATTTTGAACGAAAAATATAACAAAATCTTTCAAAATTTGTTGTCTTCATGCGGCGACGACTTTTCCACCGCTCGTTTGTTGGCCATGTCCAGCGTTGCCAGCTGTGGGTGGTTGAGATCGTGGCCCAACACCTCTGTGGGCACCAGGCTTGACGACGAGTTTGTGATGTGAGATTTGCCATTGGCTTCAGACTTGGCCTGGTCATTCAGAATAAATACACGTGCCGATGTGGCGCAGGGGCGGACGAGTTTGGGCACCACGGTTTGGTTTGTCGCCTGGGTGGGGGCCGTCAACTACGTCACTCAGCGCTAAACGAATACATTTGTCGGCTCTTCTCCAAGGCTTCAATCCCGGTTCTCAAGGAACCATACGGCATTTCTGCGCATGATGGTAGGCGCCCGGACGGATGCACACTAATACCTTGGAGAGCCGGCAGATGTTTGGCGTGAGATGTTACGGTCCCTGGCACCCTCGCCGAACGGTACGTAAACCTGACAAGTAAAGAATGCAGTTTGGCCGCGGCCAGGGCAGCGGACGAAAAAATGAAAAAATATGGAAACGCCCTCCCCTAGATGGAATTCTTGCCAATATGTATCGAGGTTCTCGGCCCGATGGACCCCAACACCCTTAAATTTCTTAAGGCAATATGTAAAATGATCAGCGTCAGATCATGCGACAGCAGGGAACTGTTTTTGGCAACTAACCACATTTCGTGCTTGTTGCAGCGGTTCCTGCGTGTCTGTGTGCTTGAAAATATCCAACTGAATGCCGACATGTGCAATTAACGACAAATCAAAGTGTTAATCCATTTGTTACTTGATGTTTGACGGTTCAGTGTCACTCATCATGTTTTGGTTTTAACATACATACATACATACATACATACATACATACATACATACATACATACATACATACATACATACATACATACATACATACATACATACATACATACATACATACATACATACATACATACATACATACATACATACATACATACATACATACATACATACAAAAATAAACACAGACATACAAAAATTAACAATAACATGCAAAAAGAAACACATACAAACGTCACGCACGTAAGTACTCACGGTGCCACACTTATAACTTCTTATCAATTACCAGCCAAACACCATTTTTTATAACTTCGAGTTGTGTTGGATGAGAATTTGGGCAAAAGTATAGAACGTGCTTCTGAACTGATTGCAAACATACAAACAAACAAACATACAAACAAACATACAAACATACAAGCGCATACTGATACAACTTACATACAAATACTAACACACATGCATACACACATACAAACAAACATTTTAAAGCATAAAAAAATTAATACACATGGATGTGTGCTTGTGTATATGATACACAATGAACAAAATAAGCTTCGTTTGAATTTATTTCTTTATCATCCGCAAAGGAGATGCCTAAAAGGTTGAAAGAAAGAGAGAAAAAATATGATGCCCACATTTAATCTGTATGCATGACATGTCGAATTTAGCTTAAAATAAATCTCTCCGAGATAAATTATTATTTTGCATAAGTATTTATATTTTGCATAAGTGTTTATATTATAATTATATTGTTTAAATATTATTATTTATTATAAACTTGAATTGAGAGAGAGAGAGAGAGAGAGACTGAAAAAAAGACACACACATTCAAACACGCACACACATAATTATTAACGTGAACTCTCCTACTGAAAACTTGAGTCAGAGAGAATGATGGAAGCAATTAAAGTAGGTACACGTTGGAACGATTATATCTTATCTTAAAAAGTAAATGAAAAGCCATAAAGGCAGAAATAAAAATATTAAAATTTAAATAATAAAATAAATTAAATAAAATCTTGGCAAATCAAAATACCGAAATAAAAAGCAAATGTTTCAAGAAAATTAAAAAAGCTTTTTTTTCTAAATATATCTTCAATTTCAGTTTAAAAAATATGAAAGCCTGCAACAAGCATGATGATGAATAACATGGTGGAAATAATTATAGTGAAAAATTCGTTTTAAGATGTCTGGTCTATTGACAACACACAATATTAGGTTTTCCCTTATTAAACATTTTTTATCAAGAAGTAAAGAAATATATATGCCATACATGTGTGATAAATATGTATACAGTATATACATATGTCTAGTATTCTAGTATTCTCTCTCTCACTCTCTTTCTTTCTTTCTTTCTCTCTCGTTCTTTCTCTTTCACTCTCTTTCTCTCTCTCTTTATTTTCTCCTTCTTTCTTTCTTTCTTTCTTTTTCTCTCTCCCTCTCTTCTCTCTCTGCAAATGTGTAAATGTAAGATTATTTTATTTTGTGTGTGCCCGTGCGTGTATACATGTCTGTGTGTGTATGTTTGTATGTGTGATCGTTTTCGTGTTTTTGTATGTGTGTGTGTTTGTGCATGTGTTTGTGTGTGCAGTAGGTGTGTTTGCATGAATTGCGGAAATAAATTTACATTGTATCTCTAAGTGCATGGAAAACAACGTTCATCCGTTAGACGCTCATGGCACACGAGTGAATGTCGTTGTTATTTTTATTGCTATTTTGTGTTTAAAAGAATTTAAAAGAATTTTTTGTAAATAAAATTTAAAAAAAACTTACATAAAGTTTTGCTTGCTGCATGTTCAACTTTTGTTTTCTCTCTACCTCAGGAATTGGGGTGAAATAACTTGATGTAAAAATAAAAATTCTGCTTTTGTACGTCGCCATTATGTCAAGTGCAACTGCCTGAATCAAATCAATTGTAGCAATGTATGAATCTGTCTCTCTATCTATATCTATATCTGTATCCATATCTGTATCCGGATTTGTGGAGCACCTCTCTCGACGACCTCAGAATATATAAGAAGTATTCTTTCGTTCACAGTACCTTTATTCAATCATTAGAGTCTTTAATCTAAAACACGCTCGCATGTTCATCCCATCATAACATGGCATTTAACATAACAAGAATTATAGTGATTCTGCAGATATCTCCGTGTGAGAACCACTGGATCGATTCTGACTAATAATTTGGAATTAAAGTCCCAATTTTCCAAGTCTGACATTGAACTCCTGCGTTGTAGAAGCTGTTACAGTTTTTTCGTTCAGTTTATTTTAATGTTCAATAACTCTCGAGCTGAAAAATCTTTTTTTCACTTTTCCTACCATTACATCACGACATATTAAATGCAAATTATCAAAGCAACATCTTCGCGGGAGTTAGTTATAAATTATTTTCACAGATCTTCTTTGTTGTATTGTGAGTGTGAAGGAAAAATGTTGGGGTGGAGTGGTATGTTCAGTTGTAGGGGTGTTGTACCTGTTAAAAAGCAATTCTTTAAACACAAAATCAAATTAATATTTCAATTTAGAACGTTAGATGGCAGAGTAGAATAAAATTTTTCGTAATGCATTTAGTTCTAACGAGAAATCAATTAATTTCTCAATGTAAAGCGTATACGTCATATTACGATTTTACTCGTCATACAACAGAAAATTTTCTACTTAACTTCAGTGCTCTACAGTCGGCTTGATGATGTGATTGTTGTAAGAACTTGGTCCCGCCCTGATCCGTTTGAAATGCAAGGAAAACCCTAACTTAAACGAAATATGAGCGCAATCAAGTGTGCGTCGTTAATGTTATTAAGTTAAATTAAGCGCTAAAAAATTATTATTAACGATCCCGACTATTGATACATAGTAGTAACGATAGAAAAAATAACATAGATAACAAAATAGAATACGAAGACACTCATCCGACCCAAAGTGTATATCGTAATTTCATGTCTATGTAACTGTACTTTATAAGCTCCAGGGTATATGGCTTGATTTAACAAATTCAATCTTTTAACGATGTACTGATTTCTGAAATTTGTGCTCAGTGTAATCAATTCTTGATTGTGAATTTAAGAATTTTGCACGCAAAATTGTTTGAGCTTCGAACCAGCTTGATTAGAAATTGCTTAAAAAACATCATAGATGATTACATAACGGGATTCAAGGAGAGAGAGAAAAAAGAGAAGTTGAGTTTATATAAAAAGTTTGCAGAGGATAATCTGGACAAATATGAAGTGCCAGCAGAAGAGTTTCAAAAACTTGTTGAATTGCTTGCCTTAGGCACGGATCTCATGCCAGATGAGGAGCCGTTGATGCTGCTCACCTCGGTTACCACGGACCAACTGCACAACTTAATGATGGACCAACAAAATTTCTTTTTTACAAAGATTGTGGAGAATATCCCAAAAAATTATGTATCAAAATTGCACCTCGATTCTGACGGCGTTGATGGGATCATCAATCACACAGATTATTTTCCTCTCTGCTATCGTGTTCAAAAAAATTATTTCCTACCATATCGCATAGGTGAGTTCTTGGATAAAATCTGCCCGATATGTCGGGAAGATTTCATAGAACGATCTTTCGTGGTCACACTTTTCATGTAGTGTGTTTCAAAACGTGGATGAAGAAGCAATATCTTTGTCCGACTTGCAGATACGAAATTGCTGAGTTCAGGAGAGTCATGTATGATTACCATACTCTTGTCGACAAGAGGGTTGCTGCCAGAGGACAACTCAATATAGATACGCATCACACAGTATGGAATCTCAATGTTGATCGGCGTCAGAGGCCATAAGCTATTTAGAATTTGGGAAACTTTATTAGTCTCATATTATATTTCGGTCCAAATCAGTAATGTTGAATACCCATTTTTTCAAATAAAATTTGTTTATTGTCACATCATAATGTTATCAGAATTATTATAGTTTATCATTTTATTCTAATAAATATTTATGGTCTCTTCTTGCAATAAACCAGAATACCAACCATTAAACCAACCAACCGACCATATAGACGATGGTGAATGAATATATACAAAGCTTTTTTAATAATTTATTTTATTAATGGTTTTTATTAGTGCTGCTTTCTACAACCTGCTTCGCACTCAGCCATACAAAACGTACATGAAAGTGAGTGGATTCTATAAATTTCTCTTTCTCTTGTCTATTTATAGTGAATAATTAGATGTTTTATAAATGAATGGGGTTAAACACAAACACATACACACGCTCACACATCCAGACACACACACACACATATATATAATTATGTATGCATGTTGTATATGGTATATATATATATATATAAGTCTTATATATAAGTCTGTTTTCTCACATGTTATCAGATGTTTAAACGGTTATAAAAAAAATTAAACGTTTGTTGTGCTGTGATGTCTTATGAAATGGAGTCGAACGCCATTTCGTAGCGTTACTTTAAATAAATCTATTTGTAAGACTTTTTCAAAAAGTTCTTCTCTATACAGATTAAAACAGTAAAATAATTTTTCGCAAATAATACTAATGAATTAAAAATACTGTTGTTTAAAAGTTTTTTATGAAAATATAAGATGTAATGCCAACAAGTTTTTTTCCCTCTCAAAATTCAAGATTAACGTCTGTTTCTATTAGAGTTAGAACAAAGTAGGATTTTTAATTCTGGATCAATAAGAACTATTAATTGAATAAATCCTGCTTTATCAAATCAATTGGGAATTCTATCACATCATAAAATAATCTAACAATGGATAAAGCTTTATTGGCCGAAAAAACTCAACCGCCATCAATCCTTCCAAAACCAACAAGCGTATCTCACATGGTTCGGAAGCTGGCCAACACGACAACAACATTTCATCATCAGGTGAGACAACAACAACAACAACAACCACAACATCTACAACAACTACTAGTACAACAACAGCAGCAGCAGCAACAGCAAGAAACTCGTTGTGAAAGTAACCGCGAAGACATTGCAAACGATGCAAAGATAAATTTTTCAAGTTTTATCGAAAATTTTGAGAACTTATCACGATCCAGAAGTCAAGAAAATAACGCTAACTTCTTGTCTAGATCGAAAAGCGCTCTGTGTAGGAAAAATCGTTTCAATTTATTTCCCGACACAGGCATTTGCAACAACAAATTTGAGGCTAGCAACAACAACGACAACACTGACAACAACAACAACGATGATAATAAAAATAATAATAATTTCAACCAAAGCAGCAGCGACCACAACGACACGAACGACAAAAGACAAAAAACTGATAAAAATATTTTCAGCGCATACCGGCGGAACAACATCGAGCCAGGAAATGTAAATAAAAATTCGGAAATTGTGGCAGGATGCATATCAC
>NW_008704659.1:2040354-2045490 GCF_000326865.2 Helobdella robusta | reverse complement strand
GTCAACACCAGCGCCAACAACATAGCAAGCAACAATTGTAAAAACAGAACATTGGCTCGCTTGAGTACCACTTCTTTGCATATTTCCTCAACAAACATCATTCAACAACGAAGACAACAAAACCAGCAACAACCCAGACAAAAACAACAACAGAAACCACAAGAACGAAACCAACATAATCAACATCAACAACTACATCGACCAAAACCTCAACCGTACAAGCAGCTTCAACCACAAAAGCAGCAACATCAGCAACTACGTCAGCCACAACTTCAACCACAAAAGCAACAACATCAACAACAACGAAACAACAGTCATCCTAGCCTAGCAACTCGCGAAAATTCAACAAATACACACAGATCCACAACAAACAAACCAGCCCATGATAGCAAAATTGCCCAAATAAATTCTCTAAATCGGCGGTTCATTTCAGTAGCAGCAAGTAACAGTACTAGCAGTATTTTTACTCGAAGTAGTAGCAGCGAAACTTATAAACCTGTAAGTGTTGCTGATACATCGGGTATCCTTTTAACAAAATCTGGTTCATTTAATACCAAAGTTGGCAAATTTTGTCCAGGTTAGTTTTGCGATATTTTGTTATTTGTGTTAAGTTTACTCTGAGTGTCATGTCTTGTTTCATTCACCCCGGTGTTGCGCGTTCACCTGGTTCAAATGCCGTCTCTGCAAAACTTTATTGATGTTAAGTTCTATCACGTTCAAACAAATTTGCATGGGTGTTGTGTGTTCATGTCACATATAAACGTGTGTGTGCGTCGTGTTGTGTGGATGTTGAAGTTGTAAATAAACAAGTTGAAGACTTACAATGAATGAATGTTCGCCGGAATTTAAAATTTCCAAAAAAATGTTTTAAAAATTTTCTTGGGTGTTTGACTTGAAAGCCGACGACAAACGATGAATTCAACAAAAATACACAAAAAATAGTTTTTGAAATATTTTAAACAAAAACTGAACCAAAATGCCAGAAAAGATGTAATAAGAAAACATCAAACCACAGTTGGTCATTGTCAACAACACTCAAATATACATACATATACAAATGCATGGTAGGAAGGACTGTGCAAACAAACTGTCGGTCGGTGCGTTTGATCTGTCTATTATTTCACAATGGGCTGTTGTTTCATCTCGAGAAGATTTATAATTTGCATCTAAGTGTATGAGTATATTTACAATGTTTCACATGTTTGCCTGTGTGGATACCACCTATTTATATGTAAGGTTAACCATTTGCCAAATTTTGTTTGGTCACAGTCTATTTATTTTTAAAGTTTTTCTCCTGGCGTTTAATTTTTTGTCTAAAATAAGAAACACTATTTTTTTAATTGTTCGTTTATCTATCCTTCCATTCATCCATTGATACATTTCTCTATCTTGATATCTATATATTAATTCACTTATCTATCCATCTAGTATCAAACTTAACAGTATCAACTGACTAAACACGGCCAACCAAACAACAGTTTATCATCTGTTTGATATCTATCTTATCTCAATCACTATTTCTGTCAAATACATGTCGCATCAAATTTTTATTATTTGAACACCACAGTCCTTCAAGCTTTCATTTATTTATTCATTCATTCATTCATACATTCATTCATACATTCGTTTATTCGTCAACATTTTCACACACACACACCACATATATATATATATATATATATATATATATATATATATATATATATATGCTTCCATAATCATAAGCATCACTATAAAAAGCGCAATTATTATATATAATAATAAATAATATATATAATAATAAATAATATATATAATTATAAGAATGCTGAGATGACTCACTCACTGTTCACTTACCATCAATGCTTTCCAACACGTATACATAATACCCTTTCTAAAAAACCACTGATATATAAAGTAGAGAGAGAGAGAGGGAGAAAGAGAGAGAGAGAGAAAGAGAGAGAGAAAGAGAGAGAGAGAGGAAGAGAAAGAAAGTAGACACAAAGAAACAAAAAAAATTATAGAGGGGAAGATTTTTAGAAAATAATATACTTAGTAGGATTGTAACTATTGCTGGTTCATAAATTTATAAAGAAATTCAAATATGTATTTAATTATTATATTTTCTATTATTTTTTAATTTACACACAAAAAATATTAACGGAAGCACACGCACCAACACACACACACACACTCGTGTGTTTATATATAAATATACATATATGTTATATATTAAGTATATTATTTTCTAAAAATATATATACATATATGTTCATAAATGTAGGATTTATACACGGAGCCTCTTGTAGAATGCACTTCAAACATAACACGTATGCATCAAAACAATTTTTTTACATGCAACAAAAATATTCAAGGCCTCATTTCTTTATCATCCATCCATCCATTCATCTATCCATCCATCTATCTATCCATCCATTCATCCGTTTATTTATCCATCCATCCGTCCATCCATCCATCCATCCATTCATCAACCTATTTATCCAATTTTTTAATCATCTCTCCAGCTGTCCACTGCACATGTTTTTATTTGTCTTTTCATCCATTAATTCATCCAAATTTTAATCGATAATCTATCCATCTCTCCGTCCATCTATTCATTCATTCATTCAACTATCCATCCATCCATCCATTTATTCATCCAATCATTCCTACATCCATCAATCAATCAATCACTCATTCATTTTTTTATGCTCTCTTTTTTATGTTATCTCTCATTTTATTATCACCCATTCCTTTTTACATTTTCTGCTATTTTTTACTCAATTTTTTCAGTTTTTATTCACTTTTTGGAGTTTTGCTCTATTTTTCTGATTTTTTAATTATTTTTATTCTTCTTTTTTAATGTTTATTATTTTATTTTTTACCATCGTAATTCTTTGTTCGTTTTTCTTTTAACGATAATTTTATACATTTTTTATTTTCTTTGGTTCGTACATCACAGCAACAGTAGTAGCAGCGGTTGTAGTAGTAGTAGTGGTAAAAGAAGCCTCAATAGTAGCAGCAGTTGTAGTAGTAGTGGTAGCATCAGTAGTTGCAGCAGAAGTTGTAGTGTGTGTATGTGTATATTTATATAAGTGTGCGTGTGTGTTTTTATTTATACATGAATAAACATATGAAAATTGTAACATATTTTCTAATAGAGTTACTCAGAACCGTTGAGTAATTATGAAGAAAATATAATGACCTACTTAGGAATTAATAATGAAGGAAAGAGAGAAGAAAATATAAAGAAAAAAAGAAAGAAAGAGAGATAAAGAAAGAGAGTGAGAGAGAGTGAGAAAGAGAGCGAGCGAGAGAGTGAGAGAAAGTAAAAAGTTCGATAAAAATGTTTAATGCCTTAATTAGCGATCCCTTCTTCTTTTCACTGCACTCCTACTATAAATTAATATAACTTTTAAAACAAACTTTATTATTATCATCATTTGTATCATTATTTCATTGCTGGTATCATTACCTTTAGTTGTATTATAGTATATAGTATCAAAAATTGTAGTATTGTAGTGTGTATCAGTGATGTAAGTAGTAACAGTAGTCTTGTAGTTCAGAAAGTAGCAGCAGAAGTATTAGTAGTAGTAGTAGTAGTAGTAGTAGTAGTAGTAGTAGTAGTAGTAGTAGTAGTAGTAGTAGTAGTAGTAGTAGTAGTAGTAGTAGTAGTAGTAGTAGTAGTAGTAGTAGTAGTAGTAGTAGTAGTATAGTAGTAGTAGTAGTAGTATAGGTAGTAGTAGTAGTTGTTGTAGTAGTAGCTGCAAATGTAGTTGTAGTAGTAGCAGTAGTAGTAATAATACTACATTATTATTATCTACATTCTATCTAGTCTGTGTCATTGTTTTTCATATAAGCAAAGTAATTGTTGAGAATTTATCGAATTCTACAGAGAGGTGTTATGTTATTATTATTATTATTATTATTATTATTAGTTATAGTAATATTATTATTAACAATAGCAATAATAGTAATAATAATAATATTATTATTTATTAATTAATATTATTTAATTATTTTTTCTTACACTCCATTCACTGCATCCGGAAGATAAAATTCGTGACGACGATAAAGAAGATGACGAAGATGATGATGATGACGATGATGGTAATAATGCAGAGGATGGTGATGACGACGACGATGATGATTATATATATATATATATAATTATTATTATTATTATTATTATGAATGATAATATTCTGACTCTTTAAGACATTTCTTATTTCAGATTCAAAAATGCAAGACAGCATGTTAATGAGAGGTAACGATGGTACCAACAACATAAACAACAACAAAAACAACAATAATAATATTAACAATAATTACAATAATAATAATAACAATAACAACAACAACAGCAGCAACATCATCATAACAATAAAAGACAACAAGAGATCTAGATCGGAGAAGAGCAAACTCAAAGTTCATAATAATATAAATAATAATAGTAATAATAATACTAATAATATTAATAATTATGATAATAATAATAATAATAATAATAATAATAATAATAATAATAATGAAAACAACAACAATAATGACAAAAATGTTGGAAATGAATTTGACATAGCTGATAGAGATTGTGGTTATGATGATGATGCTAATGAGTGGGAGGAGGAGGTGGGTAAACATGATGATGATGGTGGTGGTTGTGATGATGATGGTGGTGGTGGTGATGGTGGTGGTGATGTGGTTGTAGGTGATGATGAAACGGGCATAAAATGCAACGTAATGAATGAGCTAAATATTTTGGCGAGAAAAATAAAACTCCAGAACTCACTACTATCATCATCATCAACAACAACAATAACGACAACAACAATAGCAGTAGCAAACAAATCCATACTTGCATCACTATCACCACCACTACGATCATCATCATCATCATCAACATCATCGGCATCATTATTACTATCATCATTACCATCGCTATCATCATCATCACAGTCGCAATCGTCATCAAGGTTGCAGTTATTATCGCCGAATGCCCAAAGATCGAAATTTTTTTTGGCCAAGTCATCGTCATCATCATTCTTACCAGTAAAAACGACGTCATCATTATCATCAATTATGACGTCATCGTCGTCGTCGTCAATGGTGCCACTAAAATGCAAAAAATTATTATCAATAAAGCGGTTGTTTACAACC
>NW_008704659.1:2023642-2039825 GCF_000326865.2 Helobdella robusta | reverse complement strand
TTATGAATCGGTATCGAAACCTACCAAATTGATGTCAACGGAATCGGTTTTGAAAAAGTCGTCGGTATCGACTGAATCGATAACAAACGAGTCGATGAATGAAAACTTAGTATCGAGAAAAATGGCTTCAAACAAGCTGCTGCCCAGTGTGACAGTATTTGAAAAAGTCGTGCCAGCAAAATCGGTATCGGTCGAATCGATAGCTGTTGCTTCGAGTATGGGACATGCGAATAGTCGGACGCCAAGCATATCACTTAATTCAACTCCGTGTCAAAAACTACAACATCGGCAAGTACATTTATATCAACAGCAGCAACAACAACAACAACAGCAACAACCACAACAACAACAGCAACAACAACAACATGAATCGCAAATTCCAATACGTCATCACATAGAACAAAATGTTCAACGACTTATAAACAACAATAACATGGATCGATCACATTATGCACAGTCACTTCAACATCAACAACATCATCATCAACAACAACAACATCATAAACAACATCAACAACAGCAGCATCAACAACAACATCATCAACAACAACAACAAATAAAAGTTGATGACGACGACGCTGATGATGATAAGATAATAATGTTAACGCAGCTGATTACGTAGTAACGGATGATAATAATTATAACGGGACTACTTTTGTTCTTGAGAAGAATGAAGAAGAAGAAGAAGATGACGATGATAACGATGAAAAAGATGATGATGATAATAATGATGTTGAAATAATCATTTATGATGATACAAATTATAGCGGTGATGATTGTGCTTATAATAATAATAATTATAACAATTATAATAATAATTATTATAATAATGATAATAGTTATAATAACGATGATGAAATTGATGGCAATGTTTCTGATAAAACTGATGGAGGTAATGATGATGATGCTGATAATATTAGTAATAATAATAATATTAATAATAATAATAATAATGACAATGATAATAATAATAATAATAATAATGATAATAATAATATTAATAATATTAATATTAATAATAACAATATTAATAGCATGGTTTCTGCTAACGGAGATAATGATGACAACGACGATGATGACGATGATGATGATGGTGGTGATGATAGAATTATTAACGATAATAATTATAATAATTATGGCAAAAATGGAGGAGTAAAAGGTAATAATATAATTATAAATAATAAAAATCGCCCTCTTGATGATGATGATGATGACGAAGATGATGGTAATGATAATAGTGTAATTATGAATGGCAATATTCAAGCTAACAAGGGCGATGGTAGTGATGATGATGATGATGGTGATGATGGTGGTGGTGGTGGTGATGATGATGATGATGAAAATGATGATGAAAAAATTGTTAATGGTGATGATGATGGCGAATATTTTTCCGATGAAGAGAGCGCAAGTCCAAGAAGTTCGTTATCATCATCAGATCAACAGGTTAGATGATGATGATGATGATGATGATGATGATGGTGGTGGTGGTGGTGGTGGTGATGGTGATGATGGTGATGATGATGATGATGATGACAATAATGACGATGACAATGATGATGTTGGTGATGATGATGAAGAAGAATTTTAATTATTTCACTGTTTTTATGAATTTATCGCAAATAATTTTTTTTTAATATGCAAAAATCATAGGGCTCGTCTTGCTCTAGTGACCAATCAATGAGAATACACGGCAAAAAAAACAACAACAACAACAAGAGCAACGAAAACAACAATAATTATAATAACAGTAACAACAGTAATAATAATAATGATGATGAATTTATTGGTCACATCAACAAAAATTCAGATAGCTATGATATCAACAACGTCATCAAGCGAAACAAATACAACAACAACAACGACGACGACGACAACAACAACGACAACAACAATAGTAATAATAACAACAACAACAGCGACACGAATAAGCTGAAGCATTTGAGCATTTTCAACGATAGCTTGTATTTTTTAGACGGCCATGATTTCAACTTTGCTAGTTACGACGGCATTAATTACGGCAACAATGCTTACGACAAAGACAACAACAATAATTACAGTAACAACAATAACAACAACAATAATAATAACAATAATAATAACAACAATAATAACAATAACGATTATGACAATAATAACGTTAAAAAGGAATCGGAGGGAAGGCTCTACAGAGTTGCTAAAGAGTTGCTGGAAAGTGAAAAGGCCTATGTTAGGAGATTGCATCTTATTGACCAAGTTAGTGTTGTCTGATTATATGTGAGTAGCTGGTTGTCTGGCTGGTTGTCTGGCTAGTTGTCTGGCTGGTTGTCTGGCTGGTTGTCTGGCTGGTTTTCTGGCTAGTTGTCTGGCTCTTGGTCTAGCCAGATACTTTATCTACCAATACTGTTAGATTGTTATGGGTTTTTTTCCCAGTTTATACTCATGTTGTTGTTGTTGTTTACGGTTGATTTTATCGTTGTGTCTGTTAGATGTGTCTACAATAAGTTAACCTATGTTACTAAATTTAAATAAAAATTTCATCTCACCATACACAGCTACTAATTTAGAAGTTGATAACTTATATTTGCTGAACGCACTCACTTCAAATGCAAGGGCAAAAATTAATTTCCAAACTTAATTTAGACACTGGCGAAATTTTCAGAACAAGGTTTCGACATCTCACATATGAGCCGAACAATTAGTCTTTCAAAAGTGGGGAATGTGTTTTTTAATGTGTTAATGGCGGAGATAATCAAATAGGTTTGATGAAAAAGATGATGGTGAAGAAGAAGAAGAAGGTGGTGACGACGACGAAGATGAAGATGACCTAGACGGCGATGATGATGACGACGACGATTACGATTGTAAATACGTCTTACGGTAAATTACTATGTATGTGTAATTTTTGTCTGAAGCGTGTTAGTAAACTCAAAACTGCTTAATCAAAGTGGGCTCTCAACTCAGGCGCAGACTTCTAAATTTCTAATTAACGTAATTAGAAATTTACTTACATGTTATTTATAGCACAGAGGGCAATTACGGAAAAAACCCTATCTTAACTGCAATCGAAAGTGAAACTCGTGAATATTGAGTTTGGTAGAAATTACTGACGCGTTCGTTCGTGATGACGATGATGATGATGATGATGATGATGACGTTGATGATGACGTTGATGATGATGAAGATGATGATTATGTTGATGATGGCAACAATAATGTTAGTGATGATGATGGTGAAGAGAAGATAAATCAGAATAAAAAAAACATTATGCACTCATTAGAAAAACATTATTTTGGTAACTATGAATTCGTCCAACGTTCCATTCATTCATTCATTACCCATCCATCCATCCATCCATCCATCCATCCATCCATCCATCCATCTTTTCTTCCTGCGTCCGTCCATCAATTTTTGACCTACATAACAAGCGAACACTTCCATGACCTATTTAATTATACATTATCGTGATAATTTTTTGCCCTCTTCACTTACGTACAATCAAGATTGTGTGAATGTGTGTGTGTGTGTGTGTATGTACATTTGTATGTGTGCAATTGTATGATTGTGAACGTGTACGCGTTTTTAGATATGTATAAAAGCTTCTATGTACAATGTGCGTATAAAAATGTACATATAATGTAAGTTGAGGTGTGTGTCTGTATGTGCCTCTATTTGTAAGTGCTAATGCATTTGTATGTGTGTGTATGATCATCAAATAGTGAATTCAACCAAGGGTGGGATAGTTGAATAGTTGGTCAAATATTCAGTCGAAGCGGTTCACCGAATAAAAAAACCGACGGTTTTGAAAAAAAGAAACTTCTAAGGTTATAACTGGAGTATTTATGGTCACCGAATTAAATTTTCTGCTTATAATAATAGAAAAATTGTGTCCTGGAATTCAAAAAAGTGATTGTTTAAACAGATTTTGCAATTTTCGGCTGTTTGGTCTTAAAAAATGGCCAAATATCCAAAGTTGAATATCAAATTTCATCAAATTTTTGTATGGGTGTGCTTCAGTTTACTTAAACACAATTTATTTGTTTGTATAAATCGCACGTGTGCATATTTGTATAGGAACTCGTGTACGAAAACAGTGTGCGAGTGTGTCTGTGCAACTGTTGTGTCGCTACGCCATTGTAAATCACTTTTAGTTTTTGTTTTTTTGTTTGTGTAGTTTAGGTTAGGCTAGGTAATTATTTGTTATTACTTTAATTACTCACACACGCACACGCGCGCGCACACACACAAACGCACACGCATGCACACACATAAATCTTTTTGCCAATTTTATAAATTTTAGTTTAAAATTGTTGCAACCACCCAAAAAAAGCAATATTTTGCAAAATTTCAAATAAGAGGTTTTAACATGGAAATCATAAATAACCCATAAATTAAAATGAATGTTTTCATAAATTTGGCCATTCATTCATTCGTTTAATCATTCATATATTTATCCATCCAATTCATCCATCCATCCATTCATCGTTATAATGCATCCATTCCTAATTCACATTCACCAGATATTCCACCATGAAATCCGGCGGCGAAACAAAGGTGCGAAGATGTTCGCCCACGAGGTACCCATTCAGATCTTCTCGAACGTGGAAAGCATCTACCAGCTACACCGGGACGACCTGCTGCCACAACTCAACAGCAGGCTGGCTGAATGGTGGGGCTCTATTTTTTTCTGCTCTTTTTTGTTTGTTTTGTTTTTCTTATTTTTTTATATTTTTCAAATTTGTTGCATTGAGTTTAGTATGTTTGTGTTGTTTGTTTGAATTCCAACTGCGGTTGTCATTCATTATTTGTTGTTGCCCATAACGTAAAGTTGAAATTCGGAATGTTGACGATACAAATTTGTTTTATTTAACAAACATCTCCATCTGAAAATTCTCACCACGATTTGAACCGCCTACTGCCACCAGGGACAGCACTCCAAAGATCGGCGACATCATGAAGAAGTTCGCCCCCTTCCTCAAACTCTACACGCAGTACATTCAGAACTACGCAAACGCAACCAGCTTACTCGAATATTGGTTGGATAGGTCGCGAGAATTCTCAAATCTGGTAGAGCAGCTTCAGGTTATTTTTTTAAATTTTATTTTGGGTTGCGTCACTGTGTAATGGTTAAAACGCCTGGTCCCGCTGTTGCATTATCAGCGGAAATCTCTTGCATTCAAACCTATTGACTGCAAGAAACGAAAGGAGTTTGCACAAGAGTCACTGGGCCATCACAGAGATCTCATTACAACAGCAACGCATCGTCGGTAATGTTAATCTGTATCGTTGCAGAAACTTCCAGAATGCGGCAAAATGGAGCTAAAGCATCACCTGCTGGAGCCAGTGCAGAGAGTTCCCAAGTATCTAATGCTTCTCAAAGGTTGTCAACATGTCAATCGTGCAATCAAATGTTTATTTCTAACTACACGATTCATTCAACGTTTAATTTTTTATAACTCTCTAACGCAGTTGGTGCTCATTTCAAAATTTTGTTCACGTTTCAACTGGTTGTTAGTTGTTTTGTGGTTTATTTAAACGTTAACTTGAACATCGCCTAACTTTACTAATTACTTAACATGTGAAAGTTCTTAATGAAATTGCTTTTTGAAGATCTCGTAAACATTCTTAATAGTTTTCAGTTTTATAGAGAAGAATTTTTTTTAATTTAACAATCCTTTGATGCAACTGCATGAACACAAAAACACCCATACATCTTATTTACTCTCTCCTTTTCTCTCTTTCTCTCTATCTATCAATTTCTCTATTTCTGTTTGTCTTTCTTCTTTAAAGCGTTTAAACTTATCAAACTTATAAGATTTTTTAACAAAACTTTATGCGAAATGTAACCTCATGCTTGTGTGATCGTGTGTATTGAGGGTGGTTTAATTTCTGAACATAAACCCTCTTCTGAACATGAAACAGAGTACATGAAGCATATGACCAACGACTCACAAGATAAAGAGGACATTCAATGTGAGTGAAATAAATTTCTATTCATCTTCGTCGTCGTCATCACTTTATCTCTAACTTTACCACTATCATTTAGATTTCACAATCATTATTGTTATTACTTCATCATCATCATTTATATAATCATCTTTAAATTATTATTATCATCCTAATTTAACACGAGCAGGCGCTTACGATCTCGTCTCAAAAGCAGTTTCTCATTCAAATGAAACTCTTAGAAAAGTGGTAAGTCAATGTCTCTAGATTGACTGACTGATTGGTTGGTTGGTTGGTTGGTTGGTTGTATGGTTGGTTGGTTGGTTGTATGGTTGGTTGGCTGGTTGGCTGGCTGGTCGGTTGTTTAATTGGTTGGTTGGTTGACCGATTGACCATTTGACTGAATGACTGACTGACCGACCGAATGACCGGGATGTCCATTATCATCAAGATCATCATTACAGCCATCATCATCATAATCGTAATCATCATCAGAGCCATCACCATCATCATCAGAGCCATCACCATCAATATCATCACAGCCATCATCATCACCATTATCATCATCATCAGGAGATATTCAGACAGTTGATAAACATAAACAAGCGCCTGGGTCACATGATCAGTGACGTCATCACACCGAACAGGAGGTTCATAAGGGAGGGGGTGATGATGAGGATCCACCATTCCACTGGTCTCGCCGCCAAGAGATATCTATTTCTGGTGAGTAGGTGACGATGATGATGATGATGATGATGACGACGATGATGATGATAACGATGATGTGATGATGATGATGATAACGATGATATGATGTTATTATTAGTAGAAGTCGTAGTAGTAGTGGCAGCAGTAGTAGTAGTAACAACAGTAGTAGTAGTTGTTGTTGTAGTAGTAGCAGTAGTAGTAGTAGTAGTAGTATTAGTAGTAGTAGCTGTTGTTGTAATATTCTTATCATTATTATTATTATTATTATTATTATTATTATTATTATTTTATTATTATCATCGCCATCATCATCATCTGCAGTTCAACGACATGTTACTTGTCTGCCAGCCGGCCAAGTTGAGTACACTAAGTAGCAGGGAAATGTACTCATTGAAGAGAAGAATCAACCTGGCTGATCTTAAAGTATTTTGTGTTTTTTTTTGTATCTTGTGCTGTTTGGTATCGTCATCATCATCGTCATCACGTTCGTCGTTATCATCATTATCAGCAGCAATAATATGAGCATCATCATCGCCGCAGACATTTTCATCATCATCGCCACCAGCATCATCATCGCCACAAACATCATCATCATCATCATCACCACTGGCATCATCATCACCATCATCACAACCAGATAGTTGAAGATGCTCACAACCTCTTGATTCCTGGAACCTTCTATTTGAGTACCATTGATAAAAATATTGAACTACTTGCCAGGTGATGATGATGATAACGAAGACGACAACATTGATGGTGATGATGACGATGATGATGATAATAATCAATCGACCAACATTATGTATACAGAACAATCAACTCGATGTTCAACTTCAATATTCTCTTTTAATCATGCTTATGAGTGACGAGGATTGTCTTGTATTCGAACCCGGTCAGTGCGACGCGGGCATTTCACCATTGAGCTATCACGCCACACGTCATAATTTTTAATTATTAACTAATTTTATAATAGTTGGAGATCAAATTTTAGTTGTTTTTTTTCAGCTCACCTTCCGAAAAAGCAAAATGGATCGAAGTATTTACTTTTTATTTTGAATTTGTTTGTGTTTGTTCTATTATATCTATGTTTGTGTTTGTTCTATTATATCTATGTTTGTGTTTGTTCAATTATGTATATATTCACCTTATTAATTTATTTCATTTACATTTTTACGTTCAAATTTGTTCATTTTATTTTCTGCCTCTGTTTATTTCGTTCAAATGTTTGTCTTCATAAGCTTTCAGTTTTTCCCATTCAATAAGCCAATCCATACTTTGTTCCCAGGCTTTCAACACTGCCATTGAATCCTGCCAAAAAAGCAGCGCTTCACCATCGGTGGCAACAAAAACGTCATCGCCACAATCAAATATGTCGTCATCAGATCATTATCAGGTGCGTATTTTTATTCAAGCAGATGATGATTATGATGTTTACTGGTGTGGAATTGAAGATGGTGGGAATGGTAAAATACGATGATGAAAAAGATGTTGATGATGATAATGAAGATGTTGATGATAATAATGATGATGACAATGATGATAAAGTTTATAGGTTGCAGCTTGCACAAGGTTCTAAATGTCGAGAATGATAACAACGATTATAAATTTATTTTAAAATATTTTAAACAAATTTTTATTTAAACTGGCCACCTACGCCATTGCACTAACCAGTTGCCGACTGACGAGTTAGGCAGACGTGCTCCGCAGTGGGTCAAGGACAGTGAAGTTAGCATGTGTATGAGATGCGCCGAGGGTTTCAACATCTTCAATAGGAAGAAACACTGTCGTTCCTGTGGTCATGTAAGTGTGTGCGTGTGTGTGTGTGTTTTTGGTGCGTGTGTGGAACATAAATAACACAAACGCGCAAAGCCAAACACACCCGCATAAACACAAACACACACATCATACATACATACATACATACATACATACATACATACATACATACATACATACATACATACATATATACATATATACAAACACACAAACAGATCGTATGCGGAAAATGTTCGGTGAATCGCGTTGAACTTGAATACACGTACGGAAAAAAATGTCGTGTCTGTGATAGTTGTTTCACATGCTTCCAACAGAAGAACACTGCGAACGATGAACTTGTGAACAGTATGAACGGCAAACAAAAATTTATCAAATGTTTAAGTAGTTCTGGCGTTAGTTTCGTTTATTATGTATATGCACTTTTTAATTTATCAACATTTTTCAATCATCATCATAATGTTTTCTCGATGTCAGAACTATCATCATCACCACCGTCGTCATCATCATCATCACCAACATATACACCATCACCACTAACATATTCACTATCATCACCAACATATACACCATCACCACTAGCATATTCACTATCATCACCAACATATACACCATCACCACTAGCATATTCACTATCATCACCAACATATACACCATCACCACTAGCATATTCACCATCATCACCAACAACATCATCAACATCATCATCGACGTCGTCATCAACATTCAGACGAAAGCGAAAGACAAGCACATAATGTGTGGCTACATGAAAACATCGTGTGACCTTAAAAACTGGCAAAATTATTATTTTATCGTCTGCTCGGATTTCGTTCTCTATGCATTTAAGGCCCACAAGGTTATTGTTACTGCTGTTGTTTTATTATTATTATTATTATATTACTATTATTCTTTGCGATTTTATAACTATTATACAATGATTGGAATGGTGATCATAATTGCAGTTTTGGTGATCTATATTACGATGATGACGATTGTGATGATGATTGTGATGGTGATGATGACAATTATGATGATGACAATTGTGATGATGATTGTGATGATGGTGATAATGATAGCGATGGCGATGATGACAACAACGACGAAGATGATGACGTCAAAAAATATGTTAATGAGATTAATATTGCTTCCTCATTAGGACGTGAAATCCTTCTCCTCCCTACCCATTCCTGGCTACACGATATCCTCAAGACTTTCACAACAAAACACCATCGGCAGTATCAGTAGTAGCAGTATTGGAAGTAGCAGCAGCAGCAGCAATAGTATCAATAGTAGTAATAGCAGTATTGTCTTTGGTGGTAGTGGCAGTGGTGGTGGCGGTGTCAGCGATTGTGGAGCAAACGCAAGTAAGATATTCGTGATCACGCATAAGGATCAATCCACTCCACACTATTTCCTCGTCGAAAATCATGATATCTTAGAAAGGTTGAACCTAATTTATTTAATTTGCTTTTTTCGGCGTTAACCAACAATCATAAAAATAAGCTTCACTGTGCTATAGCTCAATTCCTATGTAAAAATAAATTATTAAATGGACTCAAATACTAGAAAGTTGCTGCGTTGCACAGCCAGGATACACTATGAAACCAATAATTAAATTTATTTAAACAGTATTAAAAGTACTATTATTTTCAATTTTAACACAAATAATGGCAAAAATATGTTTCAATTTGTAGGTGGGTTGATGTGTTGAGCAGTTTATCAAGAACCGACCTGCCGAAACATTATGAATCTCAGTGCCTCAACGTGAATATGTGTCCGGCCGCTTCATTTTCTCAACTTTCTCCAATAATTACATAAAATCAGCTGGATTATTTTTTATCATCAGTAGTATATTATGCATATTTTTCTCATTCAGTGTTTTAATGTGTTTTTCATATAATTCATTTTATATAATTGTGTTGTTTATGAGTTTTTCAAGACCGATTTCTTTACAATAGTTCAAGTTGATGATCTTATGGTTACTATTTAATGTTTTTAAAAAATTATAAGTCGTTGATATCAAATGTACAATCTCAAATTTCTCCAGAATAAACATTTTTTGTTAAACGCTCAACGTCTTATAAAGATGTAGGTTATCTATTCTTTGGTGACGTCATTATCTTGCATTGTAAAAGTAGTTTCAAATGTCCATGGCGCAAATATATATATATATATAAACAGGTAAAAAAGTAAATATTTAAAAAACAAAGTTTGTTTAAAATTAATGTCTAATTTAAATTAGTTTCGATTATCTTCATATTGTAGTTTGTGCCGTTCAAGGTAGTTTTTAAAAATTTTCCATTCCTATTTTTACTTACATTTACTTTTAGTTTGTTATTGCAAGGAGAAAAAAGCGTTTTTCGAATAAAATTTCATTAAATGTTTTACCGTTGCGATCTGGATTATGAAAATAATATATTTTTAGAACACCTGACAAAGGATGTGAATGATTTTGTTCATTCCTGTAAAGATTCTACTTGTGCTAAGTTGGTCGTTCGTTTTTAATTTTTCTGTTTGGTTGGGTTTGGGTTGAAGTTGAATGAAGTGAGTGAATCATTGCATTACTACTACATTGAAATTTAATCTGGTTATCATTATTTTGGTTGGTCAGTTGGTGGGTCGGTTGGTCAATAGATTATTATTTTATTTATTATAATCAATCAGTTATTAAGGCTTATCAAAGATCAGGTTAGTAGTATGATTAGTTATTTAGACTAATCATGTCATAACATTATTTATTTTAATCATAAATATTTTTATATTAAACTTTTTAATAATTATAATTTTAATTAAGAAGTAATTTATGTAATGTAAAGTCAATGAAAAAATAAGATTTTGCTTCAAGTTTAAAAAATTTAATTTAATAATTATAATTGTATTATTATTTTACTAAACTATTTAATTAACTTTTAATTATTAACCTAATCTAATCTAATGAATCATCTAGAGATAAAAAATGTTGAATGAGTCTTTCTATCATCTTTCTTATTCCTAGGGTTCTACTACTTCCTCCACTAAATAGTCGTCTCAGGTTCCTAACTCATCAACTAATCTATGAATATCCTGAACTGAAGAGTTTTTCTCTTGGGCAGAAGGATGCTAGGAGAACTGCTATAACATTTTCTTCAAATTCAAACAAACTGTAGTATAGTATTTTTTTTGTTCTATGATTAATTTTTTTAATAGTTGAATTATCTATTTTGCTAGTCTTCTCGTCTTTTTAGTTTTATTTCACATAAAAAATCAAATGTAAAATTGAGTGAATCTAGCAATTGAATGACTTCCAAGGGTTGTTTTTCTTTCAAGATGTGTTTTTATTTTTATTCAGGATTTTTTTTTTTATTAAAAATAAGGATACTAAATTTCTTGGGACTTCGATGGTATCTAGATTATTTAAAGCTGTCTTTTATTTGTAATACTGTGCCTAAATGGATTTTAGTGTTGTAATTAATGTCTATTATTATTAATTCTCGTTGAGTGAATAGTTTATTTAATCTCTTAAAAACAAAAGTTTTCAATTATCATTCATTCACTTTCAGACCAACCACAACCAAAATGAAGAAAGCGAAGGAACCAAAGAATAAAAAGCCAGATCGACTTCTCTATGTCCCAATCAACCAAAGACAACAAAATATTGTTAGCCAGGAAAACAGTTACAAACAAACGATTCCAGAAATTTGTAACAAAATCAGCAACAAACATCGACATCCAAAGAATAATGATAATTCATCTGGTGAGGAACCACAACAAAGAACTTTGCAGAAGACAGAAGACAGAAAATTTTCTAGTAAGCCCAAACAATCAGACATCAACAAATCCCATTCATGTGAACTCATTAATGGAGGAGGTGATAATGAAGAGGATAATAGTGAAATCAAATTTGTAGATAAGTCTAGTTTGAAATTTCCAAATGAAATCTGTCTAACTCTTCCAGTTGATGACACTTATAACCGCGGTATTGATATTAATTGTGATGACAACTTGAATCAGCAATCGAAGAAAAGACATGAAAAAACTGAATTAACATTAGGTAAACATCTCAACAACAACAACAACAATAGCAACAAAATCGCAAATATTCAACATTACAACTCTGACAGCCATCTCAACAACACTATAACTATGACAACATCTAGACAACAGCTCCAACAACAACATGAGCAGCCCAACTCCAACGTACTCAACGACTCTAGTATCGTCAGTTGCAGTATCATTAAAAACAATCTATCCAGATACAGTGATAATGATCTATCCATTCATGATTCAGCCATTCTTTATAATTCAGGTTTTAATAATAACACTCCCAGCTCTCCTGACAGTGGTGGAGTTGCTGTGAATTTCACTCCTGTTACAAACAGTATTTTTTCTGGAGAAACTAACCCCAGTCTATACCACATAAATAGTATTAATACTGAATGTAGTAGTGTCAACGCTCACAATAAATTCAGTAATGTTGTTGCCATTAATAATGGAATGGATGGCAACAATTTTAGTAACCATTCTAGCCTTTATTGTCACCACAACAGCAGAAACGATATTGATGATGTTTCACGCTTACAGATTGAAGATTCTGCTGTTGTGGAATTTAAAAGTGGATCCCAGCAACAACAACAACAGCATCAACAGTACTCCTACAACAATAAAAACGACATCATTGATAATGCTGACGACAATAATTCAATGTACAATACTAGCTTCAGTGATGTTAATACTAATATTAATACTTCTAACAATGCTGCTGATTATGATGATAGTTATAACAGCAGTATTAGTAATAGTATCAGTAGTGGCCAGTATTATAATAGCACCGATGCAAAGTTAGGTGCCGATAATGATGATGACGGAAAGGGTGGTGGTGATGATGAGGATGGCGATTCGTGGTTTTCTAAGTTTGATGACACTGGAGATGCCCTTGACCCTTCACTTCTCGAAGAGGTGGGCATGTTTTTTTTTTTCATTTTAATTTCTTAATTCTTTTTATTTAAATATTTTAATTAAAAATTATCATTTTAAATTAATTTTAAAGATAATAAAAATTAACATTTATTTATAATAATTTTATAAACAGCTGTTCTCCAAAGTTGGGCCAGTCAAAGTCGAAAAGTCAACCATTAACTATCTCGAGCTCGTACCTCCTGATATTAATTTGCCATTTCAAAGTTTGCCTATAATTATTCATATCAGTATTTTGATTATTTTTTATTATTTTTATTTATACGTTATTTCTTTATTATTGTTGTTATGTTGCGGGCTTGGTGATAAAGATGAATTACTTACCGTTGAATATCCATATTTTTATTAATTTCATTTCATTATTTAAATTCACAACACTTATTCTATCATTTCAAAAACGTAATTGTATTTGAATTTGTTATTTTATTTCTTCAACTATCTTGATTTATTCATAATTTATTTGTATTTTTTTTCTGTAAAACCATTTCACCAGAGTACGGCCATTTACTGGAGATATACAACTTCAGTAGAGAGATAACGACTGCTGATCTCATGATGGCATTCAATAAGTTTCAGTCAGTTGCATCGTTATGTGATAATAATTCCGTGATATTGCAATAAAACTAACGTAATAATAATAATAATAATATAATATTATAATATAAATACTAATTATTTAATATAAATACTAATTATTTATGGTAATAATAATAATTACTAGATCTATTCTTCATCACTATTATCGTATTATAGGAGTAAAATAACGACTTGATTTGAAGTTGAACAACAGCAGTGTCCGGCCTCTCTCCTTTCTCTTTCTCTCTCTTTCTCTCCTTTTTTTCTTTCTCTCTCTCCTTTTCTCTCTCTCTCTCTCTCTCTTTCTCTCTTTATATTCATTACATTATTTTTATTATTAGTACTGGCGTATATTTTATTGTTCTTAATTCTTTCAGTTCTCAGGGATTTGATATCAAATGGGTGGACGATACACACGCCATTGCCATTTTTAATAGCTCAACCACCGGTAAGTGATTGCTTATTATTCTGCCTAAATTTGCATAAATTAACATAAAATCAACATGAGTGTAACATAATTGTCATAATTATAAGCCACAACTGCCTTGACGAGTTTCCATCATCCGATCATAAAACTGAGGTGCATAGATCAGGCAACTCGACAAACGAAAGTTAAAATCAGCAAATGTAGTGGTGGGTATAATTATGTGTGTTGTATTGTGTATTGTATTGTATTTTGTATTGTATTGTGTTTTGTATTGTATTGTATTTTGTATTGTATTGTTTTTGTTTTTAGTTTTGTATTATATTTCGTTGTGCTGTATTGTATTGTATTGTTTTAGTAGAGTACTAAAATTTTACTGCCCCAAATATTCAGTGAGTAATTTTGACCCAATTTTTTTTTCATCTGTCTTCAGACTTCCTCCTACCATACAAGGAGAGGCCTGTGACGGTGACGCACGTGGTGAGGAATTTGGTTGCCGGAGCTCTGGGCATTAGGACGAATGTTTCGAAGGAAAAAAGAGAGGAAGAGAAGAAGAAGATTCAAGAAGCCAGAGGTGGGTAAGGTAGTGGTGAGTGGTGAGTGGTTATGAGGATGATGGGATGGTTATGAGGATGATGGGGATGGTTGGTGATTGTTTTTGTGGTGATTTTAATGAGGCAGCTCATTGTGATGACGATGATAAATGTTTTTTTTTCTGGTTAAATTTTTTGTCTGAATTTAGATGTGCAAATTTTTTAGTGTTTTTGAATGGTAATGTTTTTTCCAATAATAACAATAATAATAATAATAATTATTATTATTATTGATGTTAATGTAAATTAATTATCAATTAATAAATAATTAGTTATTAATAATTCAATTCAAAAAGAATTGCTTTAACGTTTTTTTGACACCTCAATTTCGAATGTTTCCTTTCCCTAAATAGAAAAAAGGAAGGCAGATTTGAAGAGCAGGAAGGACGCGTGGGAAGGCAATCTATAACGTCACCGAGCCAACCAACCAATCTCTCTCTCTCTCTCTCTTCTTTCTCTCTTCCCTCTTTCTCTTTCTCTCTCTCTCTTGTTTTTCTCTTATCTTTCTCTCACTTCTTTTTTTCTCTTTTCTCTCTCCCTCTCTCTTTCTCTCTCTCTTTCTCTCTCTCGCTCGCTCAGCGTCATCAGTGACGTCAAAAACATTCATAGAAAATTTAATAAAAAAAATTAATAAAATTTTGTTTTCTGGAAGAACAAATATTAAAACACTGATCATAAAAGTTCTTCGTCTTTGTTTTTTAGAAGATTTCCACGGAGGTGTAACTAGTTATGAGAAGATGATGTGATGAATCTATAACTTACTTTTTTGTATCATAATTTTTTCATAAATATTTGTATGAAAATATTTTTAAAAAATCTGGTGTAGGCATTTAACAGAGAAGCACACAAAATGTACAAATTTATTTATAATTTCGTTTGTGACGTCTGTTTTAGTATTATCGCTGAGTGAGAATGTTGATTTAAATTTTTTGTTTAAATTAGTTTATTTATTTATTGAAATATGCAATTATTAATTTAATTGTTATTCAAGTCTAATTTATTTTTTATCATTACGATTTCGGTGTCGTTATTATCATCATCATGTGTGTGTGTGTGTACGTGCGTGTGTATTTATATTTAAAGAATGCCTTATTTAACGATATTTTTATTTAATCTTTTTTATGATATTAACATAGATAATATAGAAACTTTTCATATCCGGGAAAGATAAATAAAATGTTTTTCATTTCATAACGCCGATTGATGCATAAGACATGACCTGTTCATTGTA
>NW_008704659.1:1996142-2021142 GCF_000326865.2 Helobdella robusta | reverse complement strand
AACAACAATAACAACAACGACACAAGAAACAACAACGACACAATACAACAACAGCAACGACCTGGTGTTGAAGGGTTTCCACCTGTTCTGCCAGCACATCCTTCTCATCTCTCAACAGTTTCTGGATCTGGTTCGACTTGATACGCTGTATTGTATTGCGTTGTATTGCATTTTTTAAAAGGTGTCTTGTGTAGTTAAGTTGATCGATGTGCCAATGTTTGTTTGTTGTTTGTTTGTAAGTTTGTCTGATTGTTTGTTTGTTTGTAAGTTTGTCAGATTGTTTGTTTGTTTGTATAGCTGTGGCAGGTTTAATTTGTGACTGTTTATCTTTATAGGGACATCGACATGGAACCTCAGACATAAGCTTGAAGTTGGCGTCATCTTTTTCCCGGAGTTGTTGCATCAGTCGAACATTCTGCTCCTGCATATCCTCAAAGGCCTGACCTGTCACCTCCATCTCATTCAACATGGCTTCCTCTTCCTGTTCACCAAAAACAATAAATAAGAACAAATAAATGAAAACCGTCTGACAACAATACTGAGGAGAACTTCATTGCATTAGAGATGTCACTCATTGTCGTCATTAATTATTATTATTAATATCATTTCTATCACCAACCAATCATCATCACAATCATCATGATTATTTTTATTATTATCTTAGTCACCATCATTATCACCATTACCAGCACCACCACCACCGTCATCATCATCATCACGATCATCATCATCATAATCACCTGTTTCTGAGCGGAGAGACACCTCTGCAGTTCAGTGTTATGTTCCTCTAACTTCCTCAACCTCTTCATGACGTCATCATCGCCGTGTTTCCTCCTCTCCTTGCGGTCCAGTTCCTGCTGCAACCTCCTCATATGGTTGCGCGATTCCTCGAATTCCATTTTGGCCTTTTTTTCCGATGCCATCAGCTGTTCAGTAGATGTATGTGTGCGTGTGAGTGTGTGCTGGCAGCAATCAACAAGCTAGTTAGTCAACTATTCAACCGGCTAATATAAAAAAAATCAATCAAAAAACTTACAAATCAACCAACCAATCAATCAACCAATCAATCAACCAATCAATAAATAAATCAATCAATCAAACAGCTAATCAAAAATGAACTGACTTGTGCCTTATCTCGCCCTTCCTTTGACATACTCTTTAGACTGTCAAGATGAATTTTTATTTCTTTCTCTTTTTCCTGCAGTTTCCTGCATTTAAAAATAATTATCAAATTAACAATTGAAATTTGATTTTAAAATTTACCATTATTTCTGATTAATTAAAGTAGTAATATTAATTTTTAATTGTAAAAGTTCAAAAATAAATAATACTTGATATCACATTTAAGATCTTTGATAATCTCAGCTTCCAATCTGTGTCTCTCAAGCTCTTCCTGTTCCTTGTTGATGACGTCGGAAGCTCCAAGCTCATTGGCTGACGTACCTTCAGCAGTTGATGACGATGATGCTGCCGCCGATGATGATGGTTGAGAAGCTGCTGCTGCTGCCGCTACTTCCTGCTTCAACTGGTGATGAGGACAAAGAGGATGATAGTGATGATGAAGATGAAGAGAATGACGACGATGATGATGATGATGATAAAATATTGATAACATTAAAAAAGCAAGAAGAATCCAGTCAGTGCAAAAATAAATTAAACAAAAGAAAGTGGGAAAGATGTGGATGGGTAACATTAACTCACTAGCTAAAGTTTGTTGCAATTAATTATTGAATGAATCAATTGAAGCATCAACCAACCAGTCAGCAACAACAAACAAACAAACAAAACCAACCAACCAGTCAACCAACCAGTCAACATATTGACCAGATAAACGAACCTTCTCGACATCGTCATAGGCCTCCTTCAGTTTCCTCTTGTACCTCTGCACCTCACCTTTCAACTGTTCATTGTGGGTCTTCAAACTGCTGATCAGGTTGCGCATCTCCCTGTTTATAGGTCCTGCACATCAATCACATTGTAGTACATTCTCATTGGCATTGTACACTCGTGTACGCGTTGTACTACTTTCGTAGCGATAACAGTTTCATTAACACAGCAAGCAAAATACGTTTGAATTTAAAACACATCTTGAAATTGAATAAAAAAAACATATGCAGAAGATAATTTGAAACTGAATAACAACATGACTGAGACTTTTATTTCAACCCTGAGAGCAGCACCTCTATATACCAACTTCATCAGTGTCCGACCAAATTAGAAGCACCACCGCCACCACCACAGCCACCGCCGTTTCAATACTAAAAAATAACTCCACCACCACTACTTCGCTATTAACATCTACAAGAATTAATAATAAAATACAACATAGAAATAGTAGAGAGAAGAAAGAGACCAGTTTGTTCATTGGCGGCGAGCGTCTGTTCGAACTCCATCCTGAGGTTGTCGTGCTCCCTGCACACCTGGGCATGCAAGTCCTCCATCTCAATCATCTCCTTCCTCAATTTCTTCTGCATCGCCAGCTCTTCCAACTACGTTTGTGTTTGTCATCGTGTCATCGTTTGGGTGGGTGAGTGAGTGATGATGACGATGGTGGGTGGCAATAACATTGAAGATGATGGCAGCAGAAACAACAAGGCAAACAAACAGAGGCAACCCAACTGACCTCCATCTGTTCGATCTGCCTGAGGTGGGCGTTCTTACTGGCGCTGAAGAGGTTCCGGCACTCTTCCAGCTGTGCCCTCATCTGCACACTCTCGTTGTACAGAACTGAAAACTGCGACTGCAAACATTTGTACTCCGTTGTTTCCGTTATCACTGATTCCGGTAGTGTTGCTAGCTGTGGTGATTAAGATGATGAAAATGATGATGAGGAGGAGGAGGAAGAAGAGTAAGATGAAGATGACGATGACGAAGATGATAACGACAATGATGATGGTATGCATGGATAATAAAAATGTGATGATTGCAACAATCCTTATGACGTCATCCTCACATCTATTTTTAGCTTCTCATTCTCTTTCACAGATTCCTCGTGCTCCTCTTGCAGTTTTTCCAACTCTCCCAACCTATACAAGTTAGTAAATAATGATAACAAATCAGTATCATCTTTAACATCGTCGTCGTCGTCATCATCATCATCGTCATCATCGTCGTCGTCATCATCGTCACCACCTCGTCATGGCAAGTTCCTTCTGCTCCTCCAGTTCTGCCATCATTTCGTTGAACTGTGTGTTTGTTTGTCGTTAAGGTTGTTGTAATGAAATACATCATCATCACTACATCACCATTATTATCGCCACCATCATCTTATCATATTATAACCTTATTCTTGGACACCCCTTCACCGCCCCCTTGAACTTTGATCTCTCCCTCTTGGTAGGTCTTCAATTTCGAGAGAACCTCATTTAGATATTTGTCCAGTTTGGTCACTCTGCAAATTTGTAAAAGAATAGATAGATGGACGGTCATTATTCATTCATCATTCATTCATTCCATAATTTATTCATTCAGTCATTTACAGTCATTCATTCGTTCCACCATTCATGAATTCAAGCAATGGTATACATGACCATTCATAAAAATTTGAAGGGAATCAGACATTTTTCAAACTTAATCACCAAAACAACAAACAGACCAATCAAGTAACAATCCAATCCATCAATCATAACCAACCAGCCAATGAAAAAAACCCCTGCAGACCTGTTATTGGATGACTCCAGGTGATACTCCGCCTCCTCCAGATGATTCTTTAACTCAGCCGATTCTGTTTCGGCAGCTGCATTCTTGTCCTGCAACTCGGAATTCTGTGTTGTTTTGAAAATAACAAACAACAAATTCTAAATGTTATCATTTTATAAATTAATTAATTTATTGTTATTTTTAAAATATTATATTTGCTATTTTAACAGATTTTTTAAATGTGAAATTTAATTTAATCCTAATAAAGTAGGGCAAGTTAAAGTATCAAAATAAAATTAATACTCTCAATAACGACATTAAAATTATAACAATATTTATAACAATTATAATAATAAATAAATAAATAAATAAATAATAAAAACCTTGAGGATAATTTCATGATGTTTCTGATGCATCTGAGTGACTATATTGTGCAGCCTCTTGTTCTCCTCCATCAATCTGTCCATTTCCGCCATGACGGTCTCACTCAGTGCCGGACCTTCAAACTTTCCCGAGTCAGATGTCGACGTCCTCAAGCTTTTCTTTTCCTTTTCCTCTTTAGAACTACTGTCACTTTCAGAGTTTTTGTTATCAGCGTCAGTAGTAGCAGTTGGATTGTCTGATTTAGTTAGAGTACTATCTGCTTCATTCTTTATGTCTGACTCAATTTTCATGGCAGTGTCTTTGTTGCTCTTGTCCGCAGACTTGTTGTCTGAAATGCTGTCTGGGTCTGCATCTGTATTTTTTAATGTTGATATTGTTGATCCAGAAGACGATGTCGCTGACGTAGGTTCATCCAATTCATCCTTTGATAGTACTGCATAATAAATAATAAATTAACATGATTTGTAATAATTTTTATTTTAATTTTTAATAGCAATTATGTTTATCAAACATTACCAAAGAATAAAAAATAAAAATTAACCAGAATCATTTTTATTCTTAACAATCTGCCAAATTTTTTCCTTTCTTTGCAGAAGCCTGTCGTATGCCTGCAACAACTTGCCAATGGCCCTCTCAGAAAACTCCACTCTCTGGCTCAACTTGTCCTCAATCTCCTGTCTGTCCCACTGGGACAGCAAGGTTAGGAATGATGTCACAGCTGAACTCTCGTCTGAATGAACGAATAAAAAAAATGAATGAATGAATACATGAACGAATAAAAATGAATGAATGAATGTATGAATGATTGATTGAATGAATGAAAATATGAATAAATGAATGCAAGAATGGACAGAAAAGGAATGGGCAGGAAAAAGAAATAAATAAATAGACATATTACTTTCTTTTTCATCTTCATCCACTCCCTCAGCATCAAACCTCTGCAGTAGAACTCGAACATCTTCATCAAGCTAAAATAATAAAATAAATAAATCAGATTCAATTTTACAGATGGCTACATATAAGAAAATGAACATTTGTTTAAAGTTTACACAATTTTAACTGGTTTCTTTATCTTTATAAGACACCGTTAGTAATAGATTAAAGATAATTTCATATTGAAAAATGTATAAAGTGACATTTTTTAAATGTCAATGAACCTTTTTCTAAAAAAAATAAAGAACAAATTGGTAGTGACCTGGTTCCAATATCGATTAACAATACAGAGAACTGCATCATCGGTGGCCTGCCTCTGCTCCAGCTGTTCGATTCTTCTCTTCAGCTCCTCTTCATGTTTCCGCCGCTGATCAATTCTCTCCACTAACTTCTTATTTTGAAATTGCAACACCTTGATGTCCATGTCCTCCTATAGAATTTAAATTCCATTTAAAATTTTTTATAATTTGAAAATGTTTCAACAAAAATAAAGAAAAAAAACTCAGACTGACCAGAGATCGGACGGGTCCAATTTCGATCGGCTTCAGTTGGGTCATTGCCTTCTTGGCCGGTGGCGATCCGGAGTTGGAAGCCGACGATTGTTCGCCTGCTCGCTTAGAACTCATTCCCGCTGCAACTGATTAGCCGTCTGAATGTCAACTAAATAATAAATCAGAAAAAATACACACGAAAAACGGTACAATAGGCAACTTCTTCAAGAAGATTTTAACATTTTTTAAATATATCGATTCGGTATTGACAACAAGATCAAGACAAAAAACTAAACACGATGGAACGCCACCTGATTCTGCTGACTGACACGAAAGATGTTTGCTTCGCTAAACACGTTACACAGGTTATATATATATATATATATATATATATATATATATATATATATAATGAAATTGTTACATATAATTGCATATTGCTTGACTGGAACGCTTATTTCGGACCAGCACCTAAACATCTACTGTAAAACAAGTGACTGGAGACAATTTTTATTACTTTACATCTTGAGAAATAAGCTATGAAAGAAAGCATAAGTAAAACGTTCAAGAGTTTCAACCAATCCTAGATTGTTAAGACATCTCTACATCAATTTAAATGAGTAAACACTACAAAATTTGTAACACGCAACTTCATTTGTCCCAAAGAAATTCATACAATATTTTTTACAAGACTTTATTTTACAAAGACAATCTCACGTAAGCATGCAACATTTGAATTGAAATGTATCAATTAAAGAGAGAACAAACATCAGGAATCACATCATTTAAATAAATACTCTACTCTACAGAATAGACGAATATCAAAAAACAAAACTTGAAATATAAAATTTAGATTAAATTTAGCAAAGAAACAATATTAATAAGTTAAAAAATTATCATAAATCATCAGTAACACAATCAAAAACTACAGGCATTTTTTGCAAATTTAATAGTTAAATATAAAAATAATGTTCAGATATAGTCGTATGTGATATGTCAGTAACATATTATTCAACCAGCTGTTTAAAACTCTAAATCTAAAACTTTGAACAAGGCATCCAGGCAAAAAGCTTCAGAGTTCAGTCTGTGGTCCTTGTATAGGATAGGACAATCAAGTGAATCACAGGAATTCTTGGCGTCTATCCATCCCTTGCATGTGTTACAAATCTGCAGTACAATTTATATTAACATAAGGCAATAACCGAACAATTGACAACGTTAAATAAGCTACGTTACTACCTATATAAAATGTTATCACTTCAAAAAAAAAAATTTCACTTGAAGACCGACTTGATTAACGCAGTTCTGTCTAGCTTGTACCTTCCTGATGCGACAGGACGATATTAGAACGCGCCTCCGATCGTCAGTTTTGCAGAGTTCGCACATGCCGGCATTTGTTAGCTGACCACAGATCGGACAGTCGACAGACGTAAAATACTTTGTAAGATTTTCATTAACTAGTTTGCTACTTTTAACCGGGCTGTGTTTGAAATGATCGTTCACTTGGTTGTTTCTTGATGTAATAGCAAGGGCGGGATTGAAAATTCGAGAGTTGACTTTAAGAACGCGTGGCAATCCATCGTACCAGTGAAAAGCATCCAGGCCAAACAACATGGCGAATCGGTTGATGGGTGGGAGAATCTGTTTCATGAGATAATAAGTGTAGTTGATACGAAGGTTGGAGTTGCTCAATAGTTCACCTGGTTCCCTGACTAATTTGATAAGTGGCAGACCCGGAGAACCGAAGATGATGACGTAGGGTACTCTTTGACCCACCAAAGGTTCTGACCGACGATCTCTCGCCAGCCGCCGTCTTGAAGTAATTTACAAAAATATAAATTAACTTTCACGGAATGAACTTATTAAAATGACAAATGCTTGAGGAATGGAATGTACCTGGCAATTTCAAGAGCGGGTATGCAAGCAGTTGGCTGGTAGCCAGCCATGCCCCGGTACTCCTTGGCGAATATGAAGTCCTTCAACGGCGTTCTCTCCTCCAGAATCTTGATGCACTGCCTCTGAACATACTTCTTCACCAATGATATGTCGCACGATGTGAACAATGTTTTCAGCGATCTCTCCAAAATCTATAAGCCATTGAATGAATGAATGAATGAATGCATGAATGAGTGAATGAGTGAATGAACGAATGAGTGAATGAATTAATTCAATAAAAACTCAATCGATTCAAGCAAAACAACTTGGAAATTTAAGGAAATAACCATCTCCAAAATTCGCCAAGTAAAAACCAAATTATAAAATCACACCAGCTACTACTACATGCCACATATGAAAAACAGAGGTTTGGTTTAACATTAGGACGCGATAGAAATTGGATGAACCTTGGAAACAGCGGGGCAATTATCTCTCCTGACAGTTTCGATACCCTTGGCGTGGAATGTCGGCTCCTGCTGGTCTGGTGTCTCGTACATGAAGCCGACGTACCTCTTCTTCGTCTGCAGCACACACGGCATGTACATCTTACATGGTTTCGTTACGTTTTCAAATTCATACTTTCGTATTCACGTTACTTTTAGATCTCCGACAAATCGCATTAATTTAATTTTATTAAAACAACTTTTTCTGTCATAAAACTACACAATAAAAGCAGGCGAACAGATAGAACGGTCCCAACTGATACGGCACTCATACCGCCTGCTTTACTTATTAACTTCAAAACCGCGAAAATTAACTTTTGATAAATGAAAAATTATTTCACGAATTAAAATTTCCATTGAACATAACATGAAAGAAACAAATGAAGAACCTTTTCAAGTTTCAAAGTGACAGGCTTGGGATTGCTGTTAGTGACGGCGTCGGCGATTTCCTGACCGACGACGAACGCTTGCTGCCTCGTCCTGCCCCTCAGCAGTACGAACATGCTTCGTAGAATGTTTCGTTTCGTTTCGTTACATTCCATCAACAAAAAACATAAAGTCAACTCATTGCAGATGAGTTTATTTAATCTTGTAAACCAAATCTATCGCAATGATATATCATCATCATCATTATTATTATTATTATCGTTACTCGTCATTCATTCATATCATCATCATCTTTAATGATACAACACACAATCAAACGAAAGCTTCTTTTAAAAAAATCTCATTCAAGTACGAACAAATTTTAAGCATTTGTTGCATTTAAGAGCATGTAATGGGTAAAGACATCTGATTCTTGACCGGATTCTATTTCAAAGAGAATCCATCATATTATAGAAAAAAAATGTGCATTAAGCTGTGAGCGTCTATCGTTAGAAATGAGAAATGACATTACATTAGGTAGCATATCGTCAGTGACACTATAAAAAAAAATTAATGTCACCAAAATTCAACTGACCTATCGGTATCGCCATAAATAACTTGCGCCGCCCACTTTTCAGTTTGTTCGACCAATCGTATCGCTTGTTCCAAAGTGTCCCTGGCCTTCCTCACAATGCTGTCTCCGAGCTGGCGATTTTGGTGGGTATCAAGGCAAGTTATTGTCATCAGTGATGAATTAATTATCATATTATCAGTAATTAAAAGTACTAAAAGGTTACTACTAACTCTATTTATCATCAATCTCTAAACTACACATATTGTTAAGATAATGAAAAATCGCAAATGACTACAATAGAATTTGGAAACATTGATTTTGTTCTATTAATCCTTCTCATGGACTAAGGAATGAATTTATTTGACTTTATAATTTTCAAATCTGAAACTTACACATTCAAAATTGCGTATTTACTTCAAAGAATACCAAAAATCTCACAAAGCAAAACTTCTTTCTCACCTCAACACAGGCCATCCGCCCGGAGAAACTGGCCGCAGTATATCCAAAAGTGACATTAGCTATCAACTTCAGCCCTAACTGCCTGGCATGTAAGGTTCTTTGTAGACCCTTATATGTGTGTATGTTTTAGCTTGTTTGTCTGTCTATTTGTGTGTGAGTGTTTGTGTGTTTATGTATGTGTGAGTGTGTGTGTGTGTGTGTGTGTGTGTGTGTTTTTTTTGATTGTTACATTTATTATATTCTATTCTATTTTTATTATAATATAAATAATCGAAAAAATATTTCAAAATTATTAATTAGCAAATTTATTGGCTAATTAATAGTCACTTATCTAATTAATTGAAGTGAAAATTATCATTTTTTTTAACAAACAATCACTTTGTCATTTTTGTGGACTTTCATGGCTTTTTTGACCATGACCCTCGTGTTCAGTATCTCTTCTACCATTCTAACAATCGCAATAAACAATAGCTTATTAATTCATGATTTAATCTCATTTATAATTAATCCTATGAAAATAATAAGAAAGACTTATCCGTATGAATGAATGAATAAATGAATGAATGAATGAATAAACGAGCGAACGAATGAATCAATGGATAAACGAACGAATGAATAAGTGAATAAACAAACCAACAAACAAATAAACAAACAAATACAAAAAATATCCAATTTGCAATACTGACTGAGAAATGATTCCTTTTCTGATGTGCGGCTTTACAAAGGCGACGCCATTGCTACAAACGTTTATGTCATCGTACTTGAGGCTCTAAAAAAAAATTAAATCATCATCATTACCCTCATCTACATCATCATCATCATCAACTACGTAATCATCATCATTATCATCCTCATCTATATTATTATCATTAATATCATCATCATTATTATCATAGTCGTCGTCATCATCATCATCGTCGTCATCATAAGCATCATTATCATCGTCGTTCTTATACAACAACTTATTAGTTCTGTAACGAACTAACAACAAGAAATACTCGGTAAACACTCAAATAACTCAACTAAATGAAGCAATCCACCGCTCTAACCTTCAAGACATGTTTCGGTATGTAAAGAGATGTGCATCCGAATTCAAACGGCCCATCCCTATTTCGAATGACAACACATTGTTTATCAATAAAAACGGTTCAAAAACAAAAAAAAAACATTACATCCCTAACAACTTCACCAACATAACAACAAATCTACAACAACATTAACAACATGAATGAATGATCGGTGATATACAACAACTATAAAAGAGTCACATCCCTAAAAACCGGCAAAAGCTTACCGACAATTCGCGATCGATTTTATCCGACCGAGGCAAGTGGAAAAGCAGTAGTTATGCGCAATCATGATCGATGGATAGAGCGACTGAAAATCGAGAACGACAACCGGGTCGGTATAGAAATCGGATCTCGGTTCGAGGTTGAGCGGTATGCATTCCATCGACTTCATACCGGCTCTCTGGTGGATTCCAGGTGAGACTGCAATGAAGTTCTTCGGCTTCGCCAGTCTCAACATCATCGACTCAACTCTGTACTGATGTTTCCAATGAATAAATAACATAATAATATAATAATAATAATAATAACATAATATAATAGTAATAATAACATAATATAATTGCAATAATAACATAATATAATAATAATTAATATAATAAACAAAATAATAATGATAACATAATATAATATAATAATAACATAATAATATAATAATAATAATAACATAATAATATAATAATAATAGCATAATAATAATAACATAATAATAATAAATATAATAAACAAAGTTTACTTGCGAGCCTCTGTTTAGAACGTTGAAAAATTCAATGCCATATATCCTGGCGAATTCACTCGTCTGATCGATGATGTTCAACTTTTCCATGATTTGCAAGTTGCCCAAACTGCGTACTGTATAGTAGTCCAGGGTTTTCCACCTATGAGTGAATGAGTGAGAAAAAGAGTGAGTGAGTGAGTGAGAAAAAGAGTGAGTGAGTGAGTGAGTGAGTGAGTGAGCGAGCGAGTGAGTGAGTGGGTGAGTGAGTGAGTGAGTGAGCGAGTAATGATGAATAAGACCACTTATTGCTACCACTTATCGCACGGTGGTAAGTGTTATTACTTAATACCCACAAAATGGTACAACCACCAGACCTATTGAAACGGGCTTTTCCCTGAAACCAGTTGGTGAGAGTGTGATGTGAGAAGTGAGGGTAGCGCCTGTGTAGCACATGGAAGGCCAAGTTCTCGAATGTGTAAATGTTTAATGCTATCTGGCGGATTGGGAGAAAAAAATAACGAAATGAATTTTAAATGAAACTAAAAATATGACATAATATAAAATTCAGTGCATGTGCCGTTCGTTGTGTGTGTGTATGTGTGTGTATGTATGTGTGTGTGTGCGTGTGTGTGTTGTGTGTAGTTGTTTGTATGTTATTGGATGCAAGTAGTACAACTCTACCTCGTGTTTTAAAATTTTCCACAAATTAAGAACAATTCTTCCTGGGATTTTAACATCACCAAAAATATCTTCATCGTCGCCGTCGTAATTTTTGTTGTTGATATTGTTGTTGTTGTTGTTGACGATGACGTCATTATTGATGCTGTTTTGTTGTTTACTGCTTTTATGGTGATCTGTTTGCTCTGTAGAGATTAATGAACTTTTCTTAAAAGTGAAAGATAAAATAAATTTTAGAGAAAAAATATTAACTGCAAAAAACCAATCCATCAACCAGCAAACCAATCAATTACCAAACCAACCAGCCAACCGGCCAATCAGCAAATCAACCGACCAACAAATCTCGAGAGCTGATTGGGTAGGTTGATATTAAGTTGGGCTGCCCTCTGAACCAGGTAACCCCATGAAAGTGTCTTCACCTCGAAGCCAACCAAGATATCTGCGTCGTGTCTAACACGATGGTGGTGGTGGTGGTGGTGATAATAGTAATGATGATAACTATAACTATAATAATTAGATAATTATAACTATAATAACTATTATAACCATATCAATAATTATAATTAAAAAGTTAGAGTTGTTAGTATCGAATTATATTGTTAGTATAGGTGGTAGCAATAATAACAACGCAATGAAAACACAAACAAAAGCACAAAAGTCATCACACACACACACACACACACACACACATATATATATATATATATATATATATATATTTGACCCGACCTACTTTTTAACAAGGTCAACGACCGTCGTAATTAGGTCGATCTCTGTTTGTAGAAATGTGACTGTCGCATGATGGTGGTACATTAAATTACTTAACTCGTTTAAATCTGCTTTTAGTAGCTGATTTGTGGTAGACGTAGTAGTAGTAGTAGCGGCAGTAGATGTAGTAGCAACAACAGCAGCAGCAGCAGAGGTAGTAGTAGTAGTAGAAGTACTAGTATTAATAATATTGTTTCTATTGGTAACTTTATTAGAAGTAAAGTTAGTATTTGTTTCAGGAATAGCAGCGGTAGTAGTAATAGTAGTAGCAATAATATTATTACTAGTAGTAGTGGTAGTACCAGCAGCTGCTGCAGTAGCAGTAGTGGTAGTAGCAGTAGTAGTAGCAGTAGTGGTAGCAGTAGTGGTGGTAGTAGCAGTAGTAGTAGTATCAGCAGCAGTAGTAGTAGCCAAAGTATTTTGATTGAAAACTGCGGTAGTAATAATAGATACCGCTGTCGTTGATGTTATAGATGTTGATGACGATGAGGATGAAAGTAAATATACGCCATGCTTATACTTTTCTGATTTGTTATTATTATTATTATTGTTGTTGTTGTTGTTGTTGCTGTTGTTGTTGTTGGCTGTTTCTGTTTTGTGGGAAGCTTTTTTACATGCTTTTTCATCATTTAAACTCATTTTTTTACTTCTTCTATTTTTTGTATCGTCATCATCGTCGTCATCATCGTCGTCTTCGTCGTCATCATCATATTCAACAATATCACGATCATCATCGATTCTAACATCTTCATAACTATTCTCATTCTCATCATCATCATCATCATTATCATAATCGTCGTCGTCGTCGTGAAGGCAGTAGAAGATGGCTACGATGGGGTCACACTCGGGGTCAGGGTTCATGTGACCTCGTGTGTTCACGTGAAGTTCAAGACTGATTGTTGTTAGGTGCTGGTTCTGTGGTCATTGTTATAAGTTAATTAATTGATTCATTGATCATTTAATTTATTGGTTATTTGACTGATTGATTATTTGATTGATTATTTGATTGATTGTTTGATTGATTTGTAAATAAATTGATGCATTATTAGGTTAGTCGATGGAGAAATGAACTTTTAGAATGCTTTTCAAAATTGAAACTATTTATCTATGTAAGCAAAAAAATGTAAAAATCGAAGTATGGCTGTATGAATTATTGACATATTCAAGATATAAAATTTTCAATATTTGATAATTTAATAAATGAATGAACGAACAAAGGAATGACTGAACATTTGAATAGATGAGTAAAAATATTAATTAACGAACGAAGGAGCAACTAAATAGATGTACAAATGTACAAACGAACGAACGAACGAACGAACGTACGAACGAACGAACGAACGAACGAACGAACGAATGAGATAAAACAGACCTGTTCCGTAGCCTCCTTAACTTTTTGAAAGTTCTGCGAATCCACTTTGAAGTTGAACGTGTTGGTAGGTGTGGCTGTCTCGATCTGAGATTCGATACTTTGACGTTTCGCTGTTGTCGATTTTGTCGCTATTGTCGTTGCTGCTGCTGCTGCTGCCGTTGTTGTAGTTGTTGAAAAAATACTGTTAACATTTACAGAATCGTTGTTGATAGTCTTGTTGTAGTCACTCTTGCTAGTGATAGTACAATCATTAGAGTTGTTGAGAACGGTATCGTCGATTGTGCTGTTTTTGTTGCTAAGACTAAATTTACTGTCGCTATTTTCGTTGTTGTTGCTGTTGTTGTTGCAGTTGTAAGTGGAGAAATTGTTGATGCCATTATTGTTGTTACTAGGTCGATTAGTGTTACCGCTTTTAAAATTAGCAAAAATGTTAATGTTTATATTATTATTATTATTATTATTATTATTATTATTATTATTATTATTATTATTATTATTATTATTATTATGAGCAGATGTCACGTCGTTCCATTTCTTAATGGGTGTCAAGTTGAAATTTTTACCTAGCTTCATACGACCTGTTAGTTTCGTGTAAGGTGTACTGGATGAAAGGCGATCCTTTTTTGGAGTTTCAATGAAGGTGACTTTTCTACGTTTCGCAGTCGTTGGATTTGTTGTTGTTGGAGTTGTTGTTGGAGTTGTTGTTGAAGTTGTTGTTGCCGATGTTGACGTCTGCAGTACTGATGTTGCCGTTGTTGTTTTTGTTGTTGTCATCGGCATTGTTAATGTTTGTGTCGGTGTAAATGATGTTGATGTCACTTGTTGTTCTAATGTTGTTGTTGGCGTTGATGTTGGCGTTAATGTTGTAGAATGCATTTCTGTTGATAAGTTTGTCGGCGATGAATCAGGTGTTTGTGGGATAACCAGTGAAAGATCGATATCCAGTTCTTCCAAAATGGAGTCAATGCTTGGTGCGTGGTTTGTGTTATCTAAGAAAGTGTCGTCGTCGTTGAAGACGCTACTAACGCGGCTACTGTTGCTGATGACGTTTATGTTGTAGTTATTGTTGCTGCGCAACAAACATGGCGTACTTTCCACAAGAGGTCTTTTCTTCAAAATGCTTTTTGGTGTTGAGAAAGTTTCAGAGAGCAAGGAACAATTTGTTGAATTAAATTTTCCCGTTGTACTTCCAAAACTGGAGTCGTTTGGGCTTGAGTCGTTGTACTTGTTAATGTTGTTGTTAATGTAGTTGTAGTTGATGTTTTTGTTGATGACGCCAAGGTCGATGTTGCTAGTAAGGTGGATGTTATTGCTTTTGTTTGACTTGATGTCTTTAGTATTTCTGTTGGCAATAATATCGTCGTTTTTCATTCTACTGCTATTTTTATCATTTTTGTTGTTGCTGCTGCTGCCGCTGTAGCGACTTCTGACGCTGCTGACATCACTGTACTTCGGCGGTTTTCTATGAGGCACCAAAATAATCTCAATATTGTCGTCTAAACATGAAGCGACACTATTAAATAGCACACCGTTGTTGTTGTTGTTGTTGACGTAACTGTTGTTGATGTTTTTGTTGTTGTTTTGTTGTAGAGAGGCATAATTTTTCATCATCACATCATGAAAGCAATTATTCATTGACCCTTTGAACTCAGGCAAATATTTTGTCTGCGTGCGATCAATAATGATGATGATGATGGTGATGAAGATGATAACGATGAAGATGATGACGATGAAGACGAAGATGATAAAGAAGGTCGTGATGATAATAATAATAATAATGACGACGACGACTGTAAGACTAATACAAACGAAACAAATAAAAAACAACATTTAGCAAATTTTTAAAACCTCGCGTGTGTGTGTGTGTGTGTGTGGTGTGTGTGTGTGTGTGTGGTGTGTGTGTGTTATAGCGGTGTAATGAATGGCGTTAACTAAAGGATAACCCACAAGAGCAGTCTGAAAAGTGAGTTGGTCTCTTGATCTCAATTTGACTCTTGAAAATTTAAAAAAAATTAAAATGAAATGTTTTACGATGTAAATAAAACGAATAAATAAATAAATGAATGAACGAACAAACGAACGAACGAACAAACAAACGAACGAATGAACGAACGAACGAATGAATAAATGAATGAATGAACGAATGAATGAATGATAGAATAGAATACATAGTCGAGATGTTGAACAAACAAACAAATCAATCAAACGACCAGCCAACCAACCAGCTACAATCCCCATCAGCATACTCACAATTTCTTATCGACGATACTCTTAGCATTGCACACGTTAACATCTCTCCCTGTGATACAATCATTGATACAATCAATTGTTCGCATAATACCGCTCTGCTGTACGTATTCGAACGACGGAGCAGCGTACTTCGGCCTTAATAACACGTATTTTTCTGTATTCTTAATGATATTTTTTAACGTCTTTTTATTTCTAGACAAAATACCTGTACTTTTAAAGGTATCGTTTGTATCTTTAAAGGTATCATTTGTATCTTTAAAGATATCATATGTATCTTTAAAGGTATCATTTGTATCTCTGATGGTATCATACGTATCTTTAAAATTATCATTTGTATCAGTACTTGTAACAGCGATTGTATCAGTTCCAGTGGTATCATGATTAACAGTTGACGCTGTACCTAATTTACTTTTGATGTCCACTATTGTTGTTGCTGCTGTCGTTGTTGCTGTCGTTGTTGTTGTTGCTGTTGTTGTCGTTGTTGTATCGTTATTTCGTATGTGATGTTTCAGACGAGTGTAAGATATTCTCTTCCTAGAAGTAACTCTTGAGCTATTAATACCCTTTGCTATCTTGTTATTAATATTATTATTATTATTACTACTACTATTATTATTATTAGTAGTAGTAGTAGTAGTAGTAGCAGCAGCAACAGTAGTAGTAGTAGTAGTAGTAGTAGTAGTAATAGTAGTAGTAGTAGTAGCAGCAGTAGCATTACCATCATCATCGTTATCACTGTAGATATCACATATCATATAGCTATCTCCAGATGTTGTTGATGATTTTTCAGTAAGTTTAAAAGTTTTGTTGTTACTGCTTGTACTAAATCCACTGCTAGTAAATGCCTTACGAGAAGGATTTCTAGTAGTAATAGTAGTAGTAGTAGTAGTAGTAGTAGTAGTAGTAGTAGTAGTAGAAGTAGTAGTAGAAGTAGTAGTAGAAGTAGTAGTAGTAGCAGCAGCGTAGCGGGCAGTTATTTTATTTTTACCACTATGAACTTTTATAGTATCATCATTCTCATCCTCCTCATCATCATCACCATCATCATCGAAAAATAATAGCGGTGATGATGATATCCGCGATGATGACGATGATGATGAAGGTAATGGTTGTGATGATGATGATGATGATGATCGTGGTGGCTGAAGTGGTGACGATGGACTGAATAAAGTCGTGGGACTTAGATGGGGATTGGGTGGTGATGGTGGTGACGTTATCCGAGGTGGTGACCATGGTGATATGAAGGCTAGTTTTTCTAAAACGTCAATTGACGGCGATGACGACGACGACGATGATGATGAGTACAACGAGAATAATGCTGCTACTGATGATGATGATGATGATGATGTTGATGACGTAGCTAATGATGTTATTGTTGGTAATGATGTCAATAATGATGATGATGTCAATGATGATGTTGTTGTTGTTGTTGTTGATAATGATGTCGATGATGATGATGCCGATGATGATGACGTCAATGATGATGATGCTGGTTGTCTTGGTGATGAAAATGATGATGATGATGGCGCGAATGACAATGGTGATGACATGGTAGAGAACTGCCTCTTCACACTTTTATTCATACCTAATAACCGTCTTCTTTTGCACTTATTATTAACATCGTTATCATCAATATTGTTATTATTATTATCATTATTATTATTATCATTATTATTATCTTTATTATTATTATTATTGTCGTTGTCATCTTTGTTGTTATTATTATTATTAGTAGTAGTAGTAATAGTGGTAGTAGTAGTAGTAATGGCGGTAGTAGTAGTAGTAGTAGTAGTGGTAGTAGTATTTTTATTATCACTACTACTTCTTTCTACTAAGCTGACGAGTAACCTGCAGCATACAAGACAATGTTATATGTTTCGTATTTATTGGTTGATCATCATCGTCATCATTCTTTTCATCAAATTTATTCATTCGTTCGTTCATTCATTCGTTCGTTCATTCGTTCATTCATTCGTTCATTCATTTATTCATTCATTCGTTCGTTCATTCGTTCATTCATTCGTTCATTCATTCATTCATTCATTCGTTCATTCGTTCGTTCATTCGTTCATTCATTCAATTACACCTTTCAGTTTCCTCATCAAAACATTGAGACATTTCTAAATTAGTTATGACGTCATCATCATCGTCGTCGTCGTCATCATCGTCAGCGCATTTATTGGTAAATATAGCACTGCCAATATAACTATTGTTGTTGTTATTATTATTATTATTATTATTATTATTATTATTATTATTATTATTATTATTACCAGACGATATTTTTTGAGAAGCGAAAACTTTATAATCTGAAATTTATTTAAAAAAAAAAATTAAGAAACGTTTTTAAATGTTTTCGTTGTAAAATTATATTTTTTTTACAATTTTTGAATAATCTCCAAATTGATTGATTGATCAATCGATGGATGGATTGATTGATTGCTTGATTAATTGATTGATCAATAGATTGATTGATTGATCGATCGATCGATTGATTGGTTGGTTGATTGATTGATTGATTGATTGATTGATTGATTGTTTTCAATCATTAAAAAACTTAACAGGCCTCTACGCTTAGGCGTGCACTGTGATAACGGCGAATCGCAGTCTTCCATTTCAGCGAGCTTTCTCATTGGCTGAGATGGTTGAGCGTTCGTGGATTGGGAATTGCTATTGGCCAGTGACAAGAGCAAATCAATAAATGATTGGTCGACTGGATGGTTGATGAAAATGTAGACAAAATTTCAAAATTATAGAATTTTTTTTTTTTTAATTTTAATCGTAATTTAAAAAAAAATTTAATTCAATACTTAGTTAAAAACAACGAATAGCATTGTTGGTGAAGAATTCGCCGTGAAGCTTATTCCACTTCCTTTGGTTAGCTGTTTTCAGTTCAATTTTATGCTCCCACATTTAGAATTTTATCCTTACTCTGTAATTTTTTAGGATCTAAACCAAGAACTACTCAGATTTACAAAGAAATTGTTTAATAATAAACTCCTTTTAAACCGTAAAATAATAAAAATTAGAGGGAGCTTTGCGGGATGTTCGTCACCAGTACCTGAAATAAACAAACGAACGAACGAACGAACGAACGAACGAACAAACAAACGAACAAACGAACGAACAAACCATCATTAGTGTCTTTGATGAAATTCTCGCTGTTGCTTACGACGCTGCACACGACGTCTTCACTCACTATGGTCTCATTCAAGTCTGTTCACGTGCATTTGTATCCGAATTTCAACTTATAATATTATTAATTATAATTAGTAACTAAGTATTATTTTTATTATTATTATTTATTATTATTATTGTAGAGCTAATCCGTCAACCAATCAAATTATTTTATCAACAACAACTTTTTTTTAAAAATTAACTTAAAAGATATTTGTTGAAAACATTTTCCTGTAAGTTACGAGAAAACGAAGTACTTAACTGTAACTGCATGGAGTGTGAGTGTTTAAAAGTGAATAAATATTTTTTTTAAATAGCACGTTACAAACAAACCAATGAAATCGTCCGGATTGAAAGAGGAACCCCACAAAGAACCATTCATGGATTCATTCGTAGATGGTGTCGATGTTTCACCGTCATCTGATTTCATTGCATCTTCAACTTCCTCATCTTCAGTGGATTCCTTGATGAGCAGTTCGAAATCTGATTTCAAAATCTCTTCCGCCTCAATCAGCTTCGGCTTTCTTTCTGTTTTTCGTTAAAATTAGGTCGATGTAATCTATACATTATTTTTGATCTACGGTCTAAATCTATTCAAAAGTCTTAGTTCTTCCGTTAAATTGAATTTGAATGTGATATGAATAAAAAAGAAAAATGTATCGACCAGGTGAAAGGGGTGGAGTCAACGTTTGATTGACGTTCAATCTATTGAATCTCATTCTCTCTTCCTCCCACATTGCCAATAAGCCAGGATTTCCCGAAGCTGATTGGTTGGTTGGTTGATTGGGCAGTTGATTGATCAATCAGTTGGTTGATTAAATGATTAATTTTTCATCTGATTGAAATATTGAATGAATGAATGATTGATTGGTTGGTTGATTGATTGGTTGGTTGATTGATTGATTATTGGATTGATTATTTGATTGATCGATTGATTGATTAACATTAATTGATTGAAAAAATGATTGATTAATTGTATGGTTAGTTGACTTATAAAACGCAAATAATTTATTGCTTTCCAAGCTCCATCTAGAACTAAGTTTAACTTTTCAAGGTAAATAACTTATAAATGTACATAAACAGTTCTTAAAACATACTTTTTACAACAGCGAACAAATTAAATGAACCTAAATATTCAGTTTAATTAAAAACTAGTAACTGCAATAAATGAAAATATCAAGAAAACAAATAAAAAAAAATAATTTTTTCGAATGAAAGTTATTAAGATCAGACAGTTGGAAGCTTGCTGGAGGTTAAGAATGTCGACGGCCAAGCCATCAGCTTCCAATTCACATGTGGTTCTTCGGGGTTCTTGAAGTATGGAGTCGCTGTCGTTCAATTAACCAAACCAGTTATTCAACCAATCAGCCAGTCGGTCAGTCTATCGACCAGTTGGTCAGTCAGTCAGTCAGTCAGTCAGTCATTCGATTCAGTCAATCAAATGCATTCAATCTTTAATACTTATTCAACCATTCATTCAATCATTCATTCATTCATTCATTCAAGATTTAATAGATCGATCGATTAATTAATCATTCAATCAGATTAAACAATATAATCGATATAAATAATAAACAATAACAATAATGACCAAATCATTTCTACCACCTTCTGACGCTCTCAACCGTCCACATGACGACAGAATCACAATCCTCAGATACACTCAATATTTTACAAGCTGCTGACGTAGGCAAAGGTCGTCTGAACTTTACCGCCGAAAGATTTATAAAATTCATCCCAAACAAATTGTAATCTATAAACATCTGCCAATAATAATTAATAATAATAATAATAATAATAATAATAATAATAATAATAATGATAATAATAATGGGAACGTTCTTTTATTGACTGAAAAGATAAAATCCAAATGAAATCAATCAAAAATTATTAATTATCTCTTTCTCTCTCTCTCTCTCTCTCTCTCTCTCTCTCTCTCTCTCCTCTCAATCTCCCTTGATGTTTCATCTTTTTTTTGTTTTTTCTTTTGTTTACCGTACTGTCTTCAGTTTCATACAAACTTTATGCAATTAATCAATCAATCAGAGTGTAAATAAATAAGAAGCAAAATATAATGTAAGATCCTCTCATCTTCTCGTAATAATAATAATAATAATAATGACAATAATAATAATGACTGATGGTGGTGAAGTGGTCTGATGATGAATGTGTATTCTATGTGTATACCAAGAGATTTTTTCATTCAATGAATTACATTAAATAGATTAAAATTTTTTTTAAATATTTAAATAAAATGCGATAAAATAAAATCATACATAAAATAAAAAAATTAAAAAAATATGAAATGGAGCCCAAAGATAAAACACAGAATAAAAACCTGGAGGTTATAAGGAACGTGCGTCTCGTGTGGCTGAAATGTTCTATTCATAACTGCACCGGCCAATAATAAATCAGCTACCCTGCAAGAGTTGAATAAATTTGCATAAATTATAGTTTAATAAATTAGCATAAATGATAAAACTTAGCATGAAGTAATTTAATTAACAATAATTAATTAATTAGAAATAATTATTTATCATAATTTGAAAAGAAAATAAAATTTAATGAACTTTTTAATCATCTTTGGATTGTAGAGAAAAATTTTCAGGAACGTCTGCTCCCTGGCATGATAGCCGTAGAAAGGTCTGGACAAAAAAAAATAATAATAAATAATAATAATAATACAACAACAACACACGTTTAGACGACATTTTCCCCGAGATCGGGGGTTGCCGTTTGGCTACCTAGGATGAAACCGAAATACCCCTCGACGCCATCCACATCTGTCACTCGCCTCAGTATCACGCAACCCCGCTTTCACCCTGTCCTTCTCCACCTGCTCTCTCCATCAAATAATAATAATAATAATAACTACAATAATAATATTTATTGTTATTCTCATGGTATATTCTAGACACATGTTTATCACTAATCACTATATAAATCATTGTTAACAGTGCTAATTTTGGTAGCAAGTTGGTAATTAAGACAGCAGCAATATAACAAAGACAGCAATAACAACAATAATAATAATAATATAATAAAAATAACCACAAACAAAATATCATTAACACAAAAATAAAAAATACAAATGTGGATATCTGACATGCCAGATACAGGAATGATCTTGAAGACATGCTGTGCAGTCGAGGCCGATCTACCGAGAGCCATATTCAGAGCCCGATCGATACTGCCTGCCAGCAACAACAGCTGAGTGTCAGACGGTACGAAACCTTTGTCAACTGGTACATACAAGTAAGGAAATACCCCATGTATCGATAAACATGTTTTCTGACCTAACAATTAGAGGTGAGTTTTAGTAAAATATTAATATTTTTAAAAAATGTAAATATTTCATGAATATTATTATTCATTTAAAAAGTAATCAGCAATTAAAAAATATGCATTTAAAACAATTTTCATCAAAACAAGCAAAGAAAAACCAAAATAATGATCAAAAAAAAGTAAAAATCTGACCAGAGGGCGTAGCCCCAAAAATATTAATGACCGGGACTTTGTAGACAGGCTGTTTCCTAAATTCTGAATAGGTCAAGTCCAAGCCTGGCACAGGATCGACCATGTGGTGGTCAGTTGTTACAATACGCACTGAAAACATCTCTGGGTGTCTGTTTGTCTTTAGGAAATTTTTATTTTACTATTAAAATAATTACCTCTCCTTTTAATTTAGTTTAGATGAACATTTAAATTAAACCTTAAAATAATCGTTTTTTATTTATCTATATATTATTTATTCAAAAAAAAGTATTTTTAAATATTAAATGAAATAATTAATTATAATTAAATAATTAATAATCCAGCATGTAAGATAAAATAAAATAAACATACTTTTTATTCTACTTTTATGATTTGTTTGTGGTTTATTTTGAACGTTATGCTGGTAATCATTATTAATAAGTATAAATAAAAATATTATTATTAAATAAATAAATAATTAAATAAATAAATACTAAATAAGTAAAAAGTAAATAACAATTGATTTAAAATTCAAATGATTATTTTTACTGTTTACTACTAGTGATCATGGTATATAGATACTATATGTATAATTATAATTTATTCATGAATTTTATAATCTAATAAATAGGTGCATTTTTTCAAATCTCTTATAATACATATAATATAATTATAATAACTAATAATATACTGCAAATAAGCATTTATTTGACATTTAAGGTGCACTTTTAAATAATAAACACAAAAAACTAAAAACATTAACATTGACAGTAAGTACTCTATCTATGTTTCTATATAAATTTTGTGTGTGAGTGTGTGTGTCTGTATGTGTGTGTCTGTGTATTTGTATTTATATATATTTTTATATGTATAAAAGCATATTATGTATACATAGACGCACATATACGTGTAAATTGGTTTACTTTTAGCGTGATGGCGGCACGTTTTCTCGGTGGTTTTTTAATTTGGGTGGATTCTTGTTTTCTGCTTCTGAACAAGTGAGTTCTCTTCTTTTTTACTATGACTATTTTTTTCAATATCTTTCAACATCTTTTCCTTAACTTGAAAATATTATTATGTCTTATTCTAGAGACTTTCTCTTAAGCCTTTCTAACACTCCTTTGTCTCCGACGAGAGTAGTTCGGCGGCGAATTTTTTACTTTAATCTTAGGTCTAATAATAACAATAAAAATAATAAATCTGACTCTAACAAAAAAATAAATATAGTTAGTAACCATAATTATATTAATAATAATAATGTTATTAGCAAGTATAATAAGAATAATAATAATTTTATTAAATCCTACTCTAATCCCAATGTAATTAATACTAATGATAAGAATAATAATTCTAATTCTATTAGTTTAAATAATATAACTAGATTTAAAAATACCAATATTCAACCTACCTCTACATTTTCACTGTTTAATATTAACATAAGATCAATTAATAAAGAATCGCTCTATATCCATCAAATAATCTCTTCCTCCTTACCTGATTTTTTTACTCTTACTGAAACTTGGCACGAGGACTCTAACTCTCCCTCTCTTATTCTTGCTACTCCTGATGGTTACAGCTTCCTTGAACTCTCTAGACCTCCAAAAAATCTTCTATCATCTTCTCATTCTTCTTATGGAGGTATCTGTTTGTTTTATAAATCTCTATTTACTGCTTCCATTATTACTTCCTTTCACTTTTCTTCTTTTGAATGTCTTGCTGTATCTCTTAAGTCTTCTTCTCTATCTTTCTATATTGCTGTAATCTATCGCCCTCCTTCTTCTTCTCTCACTTTATTTTTAGATGAATTCTACTCACTCGCTGAATCTCTCTACTCTTTTTCTATTCCTTTCTACATCTCTGGTGATTTTAACTTGCACTTCAATAATTTATCATGTTCTTACACTTGTAGGTTTAATGATATTTTGTCTCTTTTTAACTTAACTCAATATTGTTCTTTTCCTACCCATACTTCTGGTAACACTATTGATTTTATAATAGCTTCATCTTTTTCTAAGCCTATTAATATCTCTGCTAGCTCTGTTCCTTACTCTGATCACCTTCTTATTGAATCTGTTTTTTCATTAGATTTTCTTCCTTCAAATTCATCTATGTCTATTTCTAAAAGATGCTGGTCTTCTCTTAATAAAGATATTTTTCTTCAATCTCTTACTGAACCTATTTTTGATACTACCTTATTTTCTGATGTTGATGATTTTGTCTGTGCTTTTAATATCTACATTACTTCTATTCTTGATAAGCTTATTCCTCTTAA
>NW_008704659.1:1987520-1996092 GCF_000326865.2 Helobdella robusta | reverse complement strand
CTTAGAAGACTGGAGAAAGCCTATAGGTTAAATCCATCTAACTCTCTTTATTCTATCTATGAATCTGAATTGATTAATTATAAATATCTACTATTCTCTAAACACTCTACTTTTCTTAGAAATTCTATAACATCTGCTTCAACATCTAAAAATAGGTGGTCTGTTCTATCTAAACTTCTACATAAAAAATCTTCTCACTCATCTTTCTCTGCTCAACAGTTTCATGACTTTTTTGTAAATAAAATTACTTCTTTAAGAACATCTAATTCTAATTTTCCTTCTCATAACTTTACTAAACTTACTACTGAATCTTTCTCTGTATTTACTCCAATAAATCTTTTAGAACTAACTAAAATTATTAATTCTATGTCGTCTACAACCTGTTCTCTAGATCTACTTCCTTCCAATTTACTTAAAGAATTCTCTTCAATATTTTATCCAATCATTCTCAAATTAGTTAATTTATCTCTTTCCACCTCTAAATTTCCTACTTCTTATAAGAATTCTATTGTTATTCCTATTCTTAAAAACACATCCCTAGATCCTACCTCTTTATCTAATTATAGACCTGTAACTAATATTACTTTCATCTCTAAAATAATAGAAAAAGTTGTTTTTAATCAACTCTCATCCTATTTAGACTTTAACTCTTTGCTACCTGTATCTCAATCTGGTTTCAGACCGGCTCACAGTACTGAAACTTCTTTACTTAAAATACACAATGATATCCTTCTCTCTAGTGACAATAGTAATCTTACTCTTCTTCTTGCTCTTGACTTTTCTTCAGCTTTTGATACTGTTGACCATACTATTCTGTTGAGACTGCTGCATCTTTCTTTTAATATTACTGATTCTTGTCTATCTTGGTTTTCTTCTTATCTCTGTAATCGTTTTTCTTCTGTTGTTCTCAATAATTCTACTTCTAACTCCTCTACTCTTACTTTCGGGGTACCTCAGGGTTCTATCCTTGGCCCTCTTCTATTTATACTCTATACTTCTGAACTACCTCGTATTATTAATAACTTTTCTTTCTCTAGTCAACTATATGCTGATGATTCTTATATTTATACTTCTTTTCCTCCATCTAATCTCAATAGTGTTCTTCATAATTTATCTCTATGTCTTTCTTCGATTATCGCTTGGTCTGATTCTATGTGTCTTAAACTTAATCCTTCTAAGTTTGAATTAATTTGTTTTAATAAATCTAAACACTCAATTACTATTCCTCCTATTATCTTACCTGATTCTAAAACTCTTGATGTCTCTCATAAGTTTCGCAGTCTAGGTTTTATCTTTGATTCTACTATGTCTCTCTCTTCTCAGATTAATAGTGTTGCTAGAAGTTCTTACTTTCATCTACGTAGAATAAAAAAACTTTTGCCTTTTCTTGATGATCCTACTCTTCTCCTTCTTGTTACTTCGTTAGTCTTATCTAGGATTGATTATTGTAACTCGCTCTACTATGGTCTTCCTGACTCTATACTCTATCCTTTAAGTAAAGCTTTTAACTCTGCTGCTCGTCTAGTTGCTCGTGCCCCTTTCTTTTCTCATATATCTCCATATCTTGTTCTCTTGCACTGGCTACCTATAAAATATAGAATAATTTTTAAAATTTGCATGTTCATGTATAAGTCTCAATCTAAATTATTTCCTAAGTACTTATCAGATATATTAATTGACCCTAAACGCCCCGGTTTACGATCGTCTTCTTCTTCTCGCTTTTTATTAACTCGTGTTAAACACTCTTTTGCCAAATCTGCTTTTGCTTTTCTGGTCCTTTTCTCTGGAACTCTCTACCTACTTCTCTAACTATTTCTCCATCACTTGCGAAGTTCAGAGCGGATCTCAAGACCCATCTGTTTTCAAAATTCATTGAGGAGCGCTGTTGAACATCGCGGAAATAGCGCTTTTTAAGCTAATTGATTGATTTATTGATTGGTAAATTTAAATTCACTTAATTTCTGTTTGCAGCAGTATTCAGTCAATGAAAAACTCAATGACAATAAAATTTGTTATTCTCACTAGTGCAACTTTGTCCAGTAGATCAACAGCAGGAACTATGAAAAGCAGAAATCATTTGAAAAAGGACGCCCGTGTTCGGCGTGCACTCAGTCAAGCGTCGACCAACTTTGCCGTTAAATGATTTCATCTTTTCTCTACGTATTATTTCGTATTATTAAGTAACATGTTATATTTTGAAAAAAGTAGCCATGGGAATATGTCGCACTCAAATTCCACCGACAGCTCTGATAACGTACATATTATATTTTCGATTTGATAATTGTGTTGCAATAAAAAAATTTCCAATTGCAGGTTAAAGTCTGAAGCTGCCAGAAAGTGCATGAAGTTAAATTAAAAATATTTTAAATGTCAAGGTTGGTTCTACTGGTGTGTTTTTGACAAATAAAAAACATCACGTACTGGATTATGTATGTGCTTGTGTATGTGTGAATGTTATCAAGTAGGGTATGAGAGAAATAAGAAAATGAAAAGTTATACAAAATTAACAACACAACAATCTTAATCAAATTAATTTGACGTTAACGAACGATCCTTCGAAACTTTCTGACATTATATAAACCCATTATAAAACAACAGTAGGAATTAATTTAATTTATGTACGCACGCAGTTTAAATTTTTCTGAGAGAATTCAAAATAGTTTGAGACTACACCATAACACAATTGTACAATTTGAACGTAAAAATATAGCATACATATATCTATCTATTTATTTCTTTATTTAGTTTTACGTGCATATGATATTTGGTAAAAGTTATTTGATAGGAATCGAATATAACCTTTATACCGGCTAAATCACTACCATGCAGTTAAATAACTACTGTTAACATGACGTCATTTCCTTCAACGATTTCGCAGCGAATTACCCATCCTACTTTGAAAGTTTCAGTCAGGTCACAATCATCATCATCCATACCGCAATAAAATTAAATTGAGAAATTTTTAAAATTATTGATAAAAGTAACTTACTTCATTTTATGATAATATCCTGTTCAATAAGATACTGCTTGATACTGTACTATCAATTAACCAGTCAATTAACAAATGAACGAATCAATCAACCGCTGAATCAAATCAACTGATCGAGCAATCAATTAATCATTAATTTAACTAACCAATCAAACATCAACTAATTAACCAATGAACCTTCAACTATATAATTTGAAATTATTTTGTCAATTGTAATGAAAACATTGCAATTTCGTATGTAAGCTTAAAGGTTATAAAAGTTACTCTCTCTTTTGTGCTTGCTTCAGAGGTTTCAACGACAAACACACAAGCGTATATAAATACGCGTGCAAACCACGCATCATACACACTGCATGTGATAGGTGGGAATCTCTTCGTATTCGCACCCAGTCACTGCAGCAGCAAAACCAGACACCTTTAACTATTGAGCCATCACGTGGCCCAGTATCTTACCGATGGCTTTATTAAGCGGTGGGTTAGCCACCGTCTTTTCGAAACAAAAAGCAATATTTTAATTTAAACTTGCAAAAATAATTACATAATGCAATTAATTATTTTGTTTTAAAAATAATTAGTCAAGTAAATATTTTGTATCAGTTGTTTGCTGAAATCCATGCATATATATATATATATATCATATATTCTAAATATATATGAATCTTTGCAATTTCGTATGTAAGCCATTACACCAATAAGCCAAGGATGCCATATAGGCCGAGCCCTTCTGCAACTTGTATTGTAAACAAGTCTTAAAAATTTATTTAACCATCATCCTTCTCATTTGAGTGTCGAACGTGGTTTTATTTCTAAAATTTAGTTAATTTCGAATATTATTTAACAGAAAGTTTTAAAATATATTGAAACTTTTGCGATTTTTTGCCAAATTTTTAGTCACAAAATGTTTGATGAATGGATTTTGTTTTGATTTTTAAATCATTTTCAAATTCAGTTCATTCATTTCATACACTTTTCATTTTTGTTTGATTTGAATTTACGTTGCTTAATTTTAAAAATGTTCAATAAAAAGAAGACAGATGAGGAGTTTAAAAAAAGATTTCAAAAACAGATGTACTTGGTTAGTTTTAGTTTAGAGACTTTTAGTAAAACTTTTACTGTAAAAGGAAGTTAGGTTAATTAAGGAAGTTACTAGTAACCAAGAGTGTGTGGATTTGTATGTACAATGTGTGTATGTGCCTGTGCTGTTTGTGTGTGAAGTCCTGTAATTAATGTTTTAAACATTCTACAATCTATCTCAAAAACTTTTATATTTAAAAAAACTTTACAAACTATAATAATATACTATAATAATATACTATACACACTATTGACCATAATAATAATAATAGAAAGATTATTATATGATATGTTATTACTGTTGTTTGTGCGTGTGTGCGTGTGTGTTATACAATTTGTATATTAAAAATTAAATGTAGTACATTCATTAGTTATCATAATAAAATATAATTTTATTTGTTCATAATTTTTTCTACAGGCTAAAGAATCCCCTGAGCCAATATATGATTTATCATCTTGCAACTTATCAGAAGTTAGTCAAATTTTTATTATTATTATTTTTATTATTACTATATTTACTTTTGAATATAATAATAATAATATTATAAATTATTATTATAGCTTCTTTTAAATATAATAATAATATTAATAATATTTTTTTAGGTAATTTTATTAAATTTTATTGCAAATTAGGCATAATAAGGAATTAATGTAATAATAATAATAACAACATTTATAAAATTAATGTTGTAATTATTTTAATATGGATATATATTTTTTTATTTCTTTCTAGATTCCAACAGGTGTAACCCCCTTATGTAAAGTCCTCCAAAAAGAGGTTAAAATTTTTTATTCATATTTATTTGTTATTTTAATTATTTATTTATTATTATTATTAGTGATAGTAGTAGTAGAAGTGGTGGTAGTAGTAGTAGCAGAAGTGGTAGTAGTTGTTGTTATTATTATATCTTTATTATTATTTATTTTGTTGTAATATTTTTAATTTATTTATTTAGTTACATAAATTGAATTGAAATTTAATTAAAAATCAATTTTCTCACGCACTGCAGTCGCTTTTCCTCCAATGTAACAATATAAAATTATTGAAAGCTGTCGATTTGAAAGATCTTTATCTATTAAAGGTTTTTTCTGGTTTCTCTAGTACTTTTTTCAAAAAATTATCTTAAAATATCATTACTAATTCATTCATTTACTCTTTTTTTCATTCATTTATCACATTCATTCAGTCTTTCTTTCATTCATTCTTTTTCGTTCATTTTTATTTTTACTCTCAAAATTAAATAGGTATTAGATCTACATTCAAATGCACTGAAGACAATCCCACACGAGATAGCGTGGTTGAAAAACCTTAAGGTGCTCAATTTGGAAGACAACAAAATTTCTTTGCTCCCTTCCACGTTTGATCAACTAATCTCGTTGCAGTTTCTCAATTTGAAGAGTTAGTTCTTTGGGAAAAAAAATTTTGTTTAATCATAATTTTTTTAAAAATAAAATCAAATATTTATTTATATGATAAATAAAATAATCAATGTCATATTTAAAAAATAATTTAGAAATTTTGAATTCTCAAAATTAGAAAATGCATTTTCAACCTTTCCACCACTTCTAACCAAACTACCATCGCTGTTATCCCTGGATGTGTCGATGAATAGGATCACCACACTGCCTAAAGAGGTGTCTTTTTTGAGGAAACTCACGGAACTCGTCCTCGATGTCAATCACATGGCCTACCCTGATAAAAGTACGAGCTATGACAGTTCAAAATAAATTTGTTTTACTGAATGTTTTGTTGAATCTGTGTGTGTGCGTATGTGTGTGTGTATGTGTGTAGATACATAAAATTGAAAATTTAATTAAATTTTTTGAGTTCTTATAAATTTGAAAAAATGCAGGCATATGTAGTGAGGGCCTCCCATCTATCATGAAATTTCTCTGCAAAGGTTGGTTGCCACTTTTTACTATAAACTCTTGTAAAAAAAATACAATACGATACAAAATTATACAAAAAACACCACAAAGTTTTGTAAAAAAAATACAATAAACTACAAAATTATACAAAAAACACCACAAACTCTTGTAAAAAAAAATACAATACAATACAAAATTATACAAAAAACACCACAAACTCTTGTAAGAAAAACAGAAAAAATAGTAAAATAAATTTCTTTTTGGGGCCCCTATAGAATGCAACCTACAATACGTCCCACCCGAGGTGGACGCGGCACCATCGTCGTCATCGCCGTCATCGTTGATATTATCGTCCATTCCTCACGTCATGACGATCTCCTTGCCAACTTCACCGATGTCAGCCTCCTACAATAGCACTAATTTCATCTTCAATGCCTTCTCACACAGTGACTCTGCCCTCAATGTTAACTTTATTCTTTTGTTATTATAATTATTATTATTGTTGTTGTTGTTGTTGTTGTTGTTGTTATTGTTATAACTACAGTTAACGTTGCAAGAGTACGAGAATGCGAAGGAGTTGAAGCGGCAAGAAAGAGTGGCCCTGGAGAAGAGACTGGATGACGACTACAGACAGCAGGCAGTCCTCACTGCCCAAGCCTCCGCCAACAAGAAACAACTACTCAACTATCTCAACGAGGTCGAAGTTGTTGTTGTTGTTGTTGTTATCATTATTATTATTGTTGTTGCTGTTGTTGTTGTTGTTCTCACCGCCCAAGCAGCCTCTGCCAGCAAAAAAAATTTCCAAACGATCTTAACAAGGACGGGGTTGTTGCTGTTGTTATTATTATTATTATTGTTATTATTATTATTATTATTATTATTATTATAACACACACGCACGCACGCACACACATACACAGGAAAACACGAGATACAATGAGGATATGCAGAATGTGCACGTGAGGAAGCACCTAGAGCGTAGCAAACTTATTGAATCTCTGAGGACAGGTTATTATTTTGTTATTATTGTTGTTATTAATAACAATAATATTATTATTATTATTATTATATTTTTTATAATTTAAAAGTGGAGGAGAATACGTTAAATCTGGTGAAAAAGTTCATCGAGACGAATGAAAGCTCTCGACGAACTGAGGAATTACTCGATCTTATGGAGAAAGAAAAGTGAACTTATATTTAATTGTGTTTAATTAGTTGGTTGAGTGATTGATTTGATTGGTTACTTGACGGCTAGTTAGTAAAGTGATTGACTGATTGAAGGGTTCGTTGGTTGGCTGGTTAATTGATTAGTTTCATGTTTTATAAATAATGAATGAATGAACGATTGATTGATTAATTGGATGGTTGTTTGGTTGATTGATCGATTGATTGATTGATTGACTGATTGATTGATCGATTGATTGGTTGAAAAATTTCTTACAATAGGTTGGAAAAAGAACAATGGTACATAGTAAGACAAGAGGAGTTGAACAATCTAAGGAAAAAGGACATTGCTGGTCTGTTCGTTCATTCATTCATTCATTCATTCATTCATTCATCCATCCATTACTTTGTAGTTCTTTTATTCATTCATTCATTCATCCATTCCTTTGTAGTTCGTTCATTCATTCATCTTCAATCATAATCATTTTTTATAATTTTCTAAAAAATTTACATAAACTAAAGAATAATACAATTTAATTATTTAAAAAGTAATATTTTCTATTTTAATTAACAGTTTAATTTATTGATTGATTGATTGATTGATTGACCAATTGATTGACCAATTGATTAACCGATGTATTTAGAATCTTTCGACAAAATGTTGGATCACTCTGACATCTTGGGCCTCATGATTAAAAGGTACATGGAAGAAAGAAAGGTTGACATTGAAAAATCTCTCAATGAGTTAGTTGGTTGGTTGATTGGTTGGTTGTTCGGTTGGCTGGTTGGTTGATTGGTTGGTTGATTGGTTGGCTGGTTGGTCGTTAAAAAAATGTACTTCCCGCTCATTGGATGATGCTTAGCTTGCTGAAGGTCAATCAAAATCGTCATCATTACCACCGACTTGACAATCATGATGACCATCCTCATTTTCATCGTCATCATCGCCATCATCATAGATGGAATGAGTATTCGGAACAAGTGGAGTTGGCATTGAAGTCGAAGCAGGAGCAGAAACTACTCTTCCTCGATAAATTGCTCAAAGAAGTCAGACTCATTCACTCATTCATTTACTTTTTCATTCATTTACTCATTCATTTATTCATTCATTCACTCATTCATTCATTCATTCATTCAACCATCCATTGAATAATTTTTTCTTAGTTATCTTTCAAATTCATTTTCATCTTCCTGCACTCAGAACCCTCCCCTTTTTGTCATATTCTCTCTCATTCTCTCTCAATATTTCTCACTAGCTCTCTCTCTCTCTTCTTCTCTCTATTACTTTCTTTCTCTCTCTTAAAGGAACAGACGCAGAGAGACGCGTACGAGATGTTGCAGGTTGAGAGGGACGTCTGCCACAACCGCATCCTAACCCAGATCCACCTAGTTCAACTCCAGCTGTCCGAACTGACACTCCTCGAACTGCAGAAGAGATCTTAAAAGTTGACGAACAATTGTACGATGAGGATGATA
>NW_008704659.1:1970546-1983046 GCF_000326865.2 Helobdella robusta | reverse complement strand
ACAGCCGCCACTCCACTACCTTCTGTCCCAGTGCCCCAGCTCAGATCCGAATGCGTCGTCTGCCTGGAAAGGACCGTTAGTTATTACTACTTATCATGCACTCCTTATCTCTAGCAGTACACTTGTATTTGTATCTGCGTTTGTATATTTTGTATCTGTATTAGTATGCTTTTGTATATTTTGTATCTGTATTAGTATGCTTTTGTATATTTTGTGTCTGTATTATTACTATTAGTATACTTAGTTTTGAGGTTATTTGAGTCAATAATGAGTTTATTCAGCAAAAAGCAGTATCTGCATCTATATTTGTATATTTTGTATCTGTATTATTAGTATACTTAGTTTTGTATCTGCATCTATATTTGGTATCGGATTGTATATCTGTTTGTACTTAGTGTTGTACTGAAATATACAAATTGATTTATATACAATTGTACAAGACTGTAATAACAACGCAAAATAATTATTTTAAGCAGGTACATTTACATTTACGTTACACGTGCACCATTTACATGCACACACGCACACATACACACACACACACTCATATAGATACTCACAAGCACATAGATACATACATACACAACAGTCCGATGTATTGTTTCTGAACTGTGGACCAACACACACACACAAAATACACTCACACACATAGATACACAGATACACACACAACACACACATATACACACACAACAGTCCGATGTATTGTTTCTGAACTGCGGGCACATATGTACGTGTTTGAAGTGTTCGCAGATCTTAACAACGTGTCCAATGGATCGAAGTTCTATACAGAAGAAGATACAGATATTCTATTAAATCATTTAATTATTTATTAATCTATTTTATTAATTCATTTAACTATATATTAATCTATTTTTCCAATTTTATTATTATCGCAATTTTAAATCAAGCAGGCTTTACATATATATATATTGTATCTAATTGATATATGATATTCCTTTTTATCACTGTTGTTGTGTGTATTTTTTAATCTTCACAACACTCTTCACGTAGGATAGTGTATCTTTTAAATGATATATATATATAATCACATCTGTGTCTATCTTTCAATATATTTCTGCATCTGTGCATTAAGCCTATCTTTATTTTTGCATATGTGTGTACGTGTTTGTGTGTGTGTGTGTGTTTGTATGTGTGTGTGTGTGTGTGTGGTGTGTGTATTCTTTTCAACTAAACTAACAAATGAATCGCTATTCAATTTTTTTGTTCAATATTTTTTTTTGATTGAAAATACTACTGTTTCGTTTTTACTTTGAATTTTTCGTAAAAATTGTAAATAAATAAAAAATCTGTTGAATTTGTGTGTGTGCGTGTGTGTGTGTGTGTGCACTTTTTACTTTTTTTGGTCTTTATTTCTACGCTTTTTGTATAATTATATAAATACCACAAAAAATTTTGCAGCAAGCCATGTTAAAAAAATAGATATAGATACCCCAAAGTCACTTTCATTCGTTCACTTACACACACACACACACACACACACACGTACACAGACACACACACACGTACACAGACAAACACACACGCACATACGCATTTATATATATATATCGGTGTCTTAGTTCTTTTGTTATCCTATATATTTCTTTGGTGTTATCGTTTTGTCTCGAGTTAAATATCTGTGTGCCGGTTGTATTCGAATGTCGGTAATATCCGGGTATCGGTATTATTTCGTTAATTTATATAATTGAATTTTTGAAACAAGTCGTTGTAGTCTTGCTGAATTTGTTTAAACTAGATGATCTTAAGCGTTTCTTCACTGAGTTTCAGTTCATGTTTCGTAGCCAGGCGTGGTTGTTTAATTCTTTGAATGTGTGATTTTATCATGTTTTTTGCTTTATTTGTATCGATTTGTTTGTTTATTTTTTTATACAAAGTTTTTTCATATTATAACTTTTAATCATTGATATATATATATATATATATATATATATATATATATATATATTTCCTTCATGAATATTCAAATTTTTCAATCTAAATGTTTCAGAAGTACAACATCATAGTGTTTTGTCACTGTTTTCTTGGCTTTATTTCTCTAAAACAAAAATAAAAGACAAGGATTCGGACACTAAATACTCACAAATAAGCTCTTAGACCTGTTAAATTTGGCATTATTTATTGTCTGTCCTGAAACATTTGCAATCACACGCAGTTGATGTAGTTTATTACATGATTGTATTTAGTGAGACAGGAACGCATAGACGCACACACAGTTGCTGCGTGCCTTCATTCATTTATTCTTCCATTCATTCATCCATTCATTCATTCATCCATTCATTCATCCATTCAAACAAACAAACATTAGCCGAAATAATTATCTGCAAACAACACACGCGCGTAAACAAAACGTTACACCAAACACCCACTCAATCAAATATACGCACGTGCATGCACGCGCACAAAAATCGTTAACGGGACGCACGTATTTGGCCACACCTACAAATCTATACAAACAAACAAACACGCATACATATACAGACAAACATTCGCATACACTCTTAGGCATACAACACACAAACATATATAATTGCAAGAAAACCTAGCAAAAAAATCATATACACAAGTATGTATATACAAACCTAAAAATCGCACGCACACACACACGCACGCATACTATTAACACATGATACAACCGTTATTTTTATTTTATACGCTGGTGGGCGTGTAGGCATTGATGTTAAGCGCGCATATCTCAACTATGTAGAATACACAGGATGGCTATTAAACCCAGGCAGGATTGCTCGGCCTATATTCTTTATTATAACGCTACTACTTCTTCTTGCTGATGTCTCGTCTCGTTTTGTCCCGTTTCGTCTCGTTTTGATTCGTTGGTCCGTTAATTGTTTCCATTGTCAGAGGATGATCGTAGGTAAGATGATAATGACTATGTTAGTAGAGATGACGGTGATTACGATGATAATGATGGCAGTGATAACATGATGCTGATGATGATGCTAATCTTGATGATGACGATGACGATGATGGTGGTGGTGATGATAACATGATGGTGATGATGATAGTAATGATGTTTAGGGGAAGTAATGAGGGGAGTGTTAACAATGTAGCGATGGAAATAATATTGATGATTCCTATTGGTTGTGAGCTCATCCTGATGATGATGATGATTATGGTAACGATGATGATTATGGTAACGATGATGATGGTTATGGTGGTGATGATGACGATGATGGTGGTGATGGTAATGATAATGATGGTGGTGGTGATGTTAAAGGTAATATTGCTACTCATAAAATGACAAAAACAAATTAATGATAATACCTAAGACGTTGTTATGAACATTTGATTCTGATTGGCTATCAACATCGGTTATCATGATACAGTTTGATGATACTGATATAAAGTTATGATGTAACAAGATTGAAGCATCGACAGCACGAAATAAACAGACGAAGGTGACAAAAATAAAACATGAGATATGAAAAAAAGAAAGTGAATAATCACTTAAGAAAAATTACCAAAAGTAATAATAAAAAAAAACAACAACACAAGAAAGATGGAAGAAAAACGGATGCGGCGATGATGAAAGGAAAGGAGGAAGAGATTGTGAATTGGAGAGACAGATTTGCGCGCCAGAGTTAGCTTGAAGGAGCGCTAATGATCGGTCAAATGATTGCCCGTTATAATTAACATCATGTCGTGCCAGGCAGTTGCAAGTGAAATATCGTCGGGCGTGTGTGGCTATTAGTTGTCCACGAGTGTAGCGATGTGTGTGTGCGTGAATGTTTGTGTGTGTGTGCTTGTATGTGTGTGTGCTTGTATGTGTGCGTGAATGTTTGTGTGTGTGCGCTTGGGTGCGTGCGTGAATATTTGTGTGTGCGTGTGTGAATGTGTGTGTGCTTGTATGCGTGCGTGAATGTTTGTGTGTGTGTGCTTGTATTCGTGCGTGAATGTTTGTGTGTGCGTGTGTGAATGTTTGTGTGTGTGTGCGTGTGTGAATGTTTGTGTGTGTGCGCTTGTATGCGTGCGTGAATGTTTGTGTGCAGATACGTTCGTGTGATGAGAGTGCTTAGAATACTGCACGAGATTGCTGATGTGTATAATTTTTCTGTTTTAAAAATGTTGTGTTGGAAGCAAACTTTTCCTAAAAAATATCATTAATCAGCTAAACATTCTCACATTGGGAAATGTTGTATCGTGGAAACGTGAGCGTACAGATATATTTTTAATACACTTCATTCCACAAACGTAGATAAGCAAAGACGTACATGAGACTAATAGACGCACATTTTGTTAATTCATAAATTAAATCCTGCAATTTCTATACAAAAATAAATTCATAAGAACGAAAATGAACAAATATAAACAAAGTTAATCGTAATGGCCAACGGAATGGACAGACGGACAGACAGACAAACAGAAAAACAGACAGACGGACGGACGGACAGACAGGCAGACGGACAGACAGACGGACACGCAGATATACAATTTTTACGCACGCGCACCAACAAAACGCGCGCGCACGCTTGATTGTCACGTGATTGGAGATCATTTCTCAAAAGATCGTATATATTCAATTAGACTTCAAAATGAAAACTCTGATTTGAAACTATCAAAATCATCTGCGTCGCCATTTTATTTTTTGTTATTATTATTATTGTTATTGTTGTGTTGTTGTTGTGTTGATATTATTGATGTTGTTTTTGTTGTTGTTATTTTCACGGTTCTTTATTTCTATGAGGATTATGCAAAACCGCATGGCCTACGTGTATATAGTCATCAGCCAGTTGAAGTTGCAGACATATTTTCATAATAAATGAATATTTATTTATTAGCATCATTACACAGGTGCACATGTCCGTGCCTGCCGGTGCACACGCACTTACAAACAAACAGACGGTCGGACGGAAACTTAACTTACGACCTCAATTTGAACTTTGTTTTACTTTTCTTATAGATCGCGTGTACCGCATACACGCGCGTACACACGCACACAAACTCACGCACAAACACATACGTACTCAGAAATGTATTACTTTCATTTATTTATTTATACCTTTGTTCGTTCATTCCTGCATTCATCCGTTTTTTTCTACTACTGCTGGTCATTCATTCTTATTTGTTTGTTTCTTCATTCATTCATTCATTCATTCATTCATTCATTCATTCATTCATTCATTCATTCATTCATTCATTCATTCATTCATTCATTCATTCATTCATTCATTCATTCATTCATTCATTCATTCATTCATTCATTCATTCATTCATTCATTCATTCATTCATTCATTCATTCATTCATTCATTCATTCATTCATTCATTCATTCATTCATTCATTCATTCATTCATTCATTCATTCATTCATTCATTCATTCATTCATTCATTCATTCATTCATTCATTCATTCATTCATTCATTCATTCATTCATTCATTCATTCATTCATTCATTCATTCATTCATTCATTCATTCATTCATTCATCTATCAATTCACTCATTCATTCACTTATCCATCCATCCATCCATCCATCCATTCATTTTTCTATTGATTGATTTATTTATCTATTCATTCATCTATTCATCCATATATGCATTCATTCCTTCATTCATCCATACGTATACCGATCCATCCAATCATCCATTTATTTATTCGTGTAATTTCTCGTTCATCCATCTATTCGTCCATCTCTTCATCCATCTATTCATTCATTCATCCATCCATTCATTCCTTCATTCGAACGTTGCCCTGCGATGAAATCCCCTGGGAGGATATTTATTTAACTAATTGTTAAACGCTCAGTTCAAAAAAGCACAAATTCTATTTTATTACCTCAACTCTCATTACGGCTTTCGACCGGATGTTGTTGTTGTTGCTGTGTTGTTGTTGTTGCTGTTGTTGTCTGTTTGCATGGTTGTTGTGTTGTTGTTGTTGTGTCTGTACAGTTGTTGTTGTCTTTTTGCATAGTTGTTGTTGTGTTGTTGTTGTGTCGTACAGTACAATACAGTGTTGTACAGTTGTTGTTTTGTTTGTAGAGTTATTTTGTTGCATTGTTTTATTGAATGCGTTAGCCATTCTTAGTGTCGTTAGCATGGTTAATGTTACAAAAAATTTGTGTGGTTGTCTGTGTATGTGTGTGTATACGTGTATACTTATAGCACACAACACACACACATACACACACACACACACATACATATACATACACACACTGATAATGTATGTTTGTTTGTGTGTGTATGTTCTTGTGTATGTGTGCTATAGCCCTCAAGCTTTTAACATCTGTCATCAGTAACCTCAAACAACTATTACCGTTATGATAGTGTTATTAAATGTTGATGGTTATTGTTATTATTGTTAGTAGTATTTGTACTATTGTTGTTATTATTTTGTTTTATTTAACATACAAAAGTCACTAACGAAAACGCTGAGCACACACACACACACACACACATACACACACACACGCACATACAGACAAAACAGTTTTTCCGAACAAACCTTCTTGACTAAAAAATCCAACTCATGATATCTTCTATTAAGCACATACCGAAATACCCAATACATTTAGACAAAAAATTTTAACTAAATATACACGCATACACACTTAGAATATACCTACATACGCAGACGTAAAGACAGAAGAGACGCACCGAATAGTGAATGTGACCGAAAGCTGAATAGTTGATCCACTATGACACCCAAAAAAGTCCACAATTTTGAAAAATTTTATTTTTTAGACTGAAAAACGAGGAGTTATCGAGAACAAGCAATAATAGGCTGTCTAAGTGTCTATGCAACCATTCTTTATCGAGATAATTTTCAACCTCTAGTTCAAATTCAAATGTTTTAACAGCTAACGATGGCTAAGATAATTTTTTCCGCTAATACTAAAAACAGAGATTATTGTTCTTGAGATAAAAAAAAAGATGACTATATGGCAATTCGGCCTTGAGATTGCCGAAGTTGAATCTCAAATCGTTGTTTAATGTTTACAGATATACACCAATAACCACACAATACATATAAACATTCTATACAAATATATATAAACACGCATACTTACACACATGCATACAAAAACACATACGCACGTGCATACAAAAAAATATACAACACACGCAAACAAACATTACCTCATCAATCGAACTGTTAACATTTAACCCTAATTTTCTTGCGATGCTTTTCCGTTGACGTTAACACAAATATCTTTGTATCTTTATATCTTTGTATCTCTGTATATGTGTGTGTTTGTGTGTGTGTGTGTGTTGTTTTGTATTTAAATTCAAATAAACTATGTATAGATGTGTGTATATAAGTGTATATATATATACATGTGTAATTCTTCGTATATTTATTTCAACTTACTTTTTCTTTCTTTATGTACGTACGTGTGTGTGTGTATGAAGTAACTATGTTTTCAGAGACATGTGTTCGTTTTTTTGTGTCTGTCTGTGTGCTTGTGTCTGTGTGAACGTGCGTGTTGTACGGTGAAGCTAATGTGATTTTATTATCTAATTATATTTGGTTTGATTTAAAAATTTTTTAAAAATTTTTAGAAATTTTAATTAATTTTCAAAGAAATGAAAAAATAATTTGTTAGTTTGAATTTGTTTAGGTTAGAGTTTAATCAGTTAGTTTTTTTTATTATTTAGATTACATTGAAACATTTAGAAACATTAAATGAAGCATTATACAAATAAAATCTCTGGTTGCTCTGCTGGTATTCAGCATGTTCGTACACGTTTCACATTGATTAACGCATTGGACTGGATCTGTCCGCATGTGCTCGCCTACTCGAACTTATTCAAAATTGAACACAATCTTATTATATTTTACATTTGAAAAAAACATTTTTAACATTCGCATACGTAAATTTTCTTCCGCCAAGCCCAAAAATAATGACGAAAGCAAACATGGTAATTTCTCAAAAACAGAGGTTCGAAATTGCAATGTAAGTGATTGACGGCCCGGTTAACACGGTCATCGTCAAACATCACAAACGTTCGTTCATATTCAACTCGTTAAACCACGCATTTAAGCAAAAAAAAACGTACATCCAAGAGAACAAACTCACGCACACACGTCCACAAACACACGCACACACATGCAGACGGACATATTCGCTAAGTGTCTGTCCGTTTCCAATTAATCAATTTCCAAGAGAACGTCGTTTTAGATCTTTTCGAAAAGAGGCGATCTTATTGGTTGACTGGCCGACCAATAGAAATTCATATTACTGTCGCGCGCTTACTTATGCGTTCGCAACTATGCGTTTATATATATATATAAACATATGTATATATATATATATATATATATATATATATTACGTATATGCATAAATACACATACATAGTTACATAAGCGTACTTTTGTAATATGTAGAAATGTAGGTAGGTAGGTAGGCAGGTAGGTATGGATAGCCTGTATTAGCTTGGATATCATGATAATCATCCGATGGATGCTAGGATGGATGTTCGTCTGACTCTTGTTTGTAATTGATGAAAGAGGTTCACATACAAACAATCGCCAACCATCAACATGCATGTGTATTGTATGTAGATAGGGATGTGTGTATGTGTATAAGCATCTACTGTATGTATATATATATATATATATATATATATATATATATATATATATAAAATATTATGTTATGTTATGTTATTTGATGTAGGAATACAAATTCATTAATATAAACACATACAAACATATGTATGTGCATACAGTTTAATATAATGTAATTAACATAAAGGTCTATAGTTTTGTATAGAAATTTATAAATGAATATATATATATATATATGTATATATATACACACACACACACACACATATATATATATATATATATATATATATATATATAGAATGGTCATTTGGATGTTTGGTAGAGTTTGCTGTTATGCGTATGTCTGTGAAATTACGAGCTATTTAACACATTGAAAAAATATCTTACCACTTGTTTATTTGTTCGTTCGTTCGTTTGTTTGTTCATTTGTTTGTTTGTTTGCTTGTTAATAGCAATGAATCCCTGTTTTTGATGTGATCATCTAAAAATAATGTTATAGAAAAATTTTTATGTGAGAGTGCCATATTTTATGAAGAAATTTAGTTTTTAGAAGTAACAGAAGCAACAACATTGATAATAATTATTATTATATTATTATAGTTTCATTATTAATAATTATATTAATGATTTAAAAAAGAAACAATTTTTTTACAATGATGTCAGGACTGATATATGTCAACAGTATATCGAAAATTTTGAAAAATTCCATAACCAACTTTACTAGCAAAAGTAAATACTTTATCGTGTATTACTGCATCAGTAATTTACTACATAGTAGCTATATAATTTCAATACATATTATATATATATACAATACTATATTTATCTGGTTTATTAGAGAAAATGATTTCAACTCAGAATTTAAGTTTCCGTTGTAAATCTTGCTAAAATAAAGTTAAATAATAAAAAGTTGTCAATAAAATTATATCAAATTTTGTAGAAAATACTTTTAAAATACCGAAATATTTTTTTAACTTGAAGAACAAAGTTGATGAGCAGAGCACCAGTGACTACGTCAGAGATGATGACGATGAACCACCATCAAGAAGAAGATTTTATCAAAACTTCAACTAGAACCATTCGAGGTAACAACGACACGTCAAACTCCAGCCACATTAGCCACAACATCAACTGCAGCACCTCCACCAACCACAACAACAACAACAACAACATTAACGGCAACAACACCGAAGCAAATAGTGGTCAAATTGATGACGACATGGACGATTCCAAATGTCTCGACGTTGTCGATGGAACCGTGAATGTTAATACCGACGCCGACGATGACGAGATTGAAGCCGATTCGGACGGAAGCGATGACGATGACGTCACTAGTAGCAACTATTATAAAAACCACAATAGAAACATGGCTGACAACCTCAAAAACATCCATAGCAGCAGCAATCACAACAACGTGAGCACTAATAACGCGTCAAACCAAACAAAAACGATGTCACAAAATTTATCGTTCGGCATGAGCCGGATACTGGCCAGTTCTCCAAGTTTATTCAAAATGTCCAACAACATGTCCAACTCTTCACTCGCTAAAAACGCCGTTGACATTGCCAGTAAAATGGACGATGACGATGATGACCACAACAATGTAACAGACAAAAACCGTTTTATAAACGATTTGATAACCCTAAACAAAATTTCAAAAACCAACTCTGCCTCTCCAGATTCGAGGTCAAAAAGAGAGCGCTACATGAATGAAAACGTTCAAGCCTCACGTCTGGTAGCCGCTCTTCACTACATCAAAACTATCGCGGGGACCAACGCTTGGAACGGTGCATCTATTAATAGAAACGGAAGTGGAAACTCCAAAGGGTTCTCTCAAACACCGCCTCACATATCACCTCCTGGAGTTTCTTTGGGATTCCCGCCATCGTTCATCCCATATTTGCCAGGAGTTTTACAGATCCCCTCGATGAGGTCCTACGAAAATGTCGCAACATTGCAAAACGCGCAAAAGTACTGCGAACAACAACAACAACATTTAAACATTATGCAAAAACAACAGCAACAACAATCTCAACAACAACAACAGCCACAGCAAACACACCAACAACAGCACCACCAACAACAACAACAGCAACAACATCAACAACAACAGCGCCAACATTTAAAATCGCCGGAAAATTTATTGTCCAGTCCTGCTCTCCTCAAACACCACATTCAACAACAGCAGCAGCAGCAACAACAACAACAACTTCAGCAACAATTGCAGCAGCAGCAACAGCAGCAGCAACAACATTCAGCCAACTCGTTGATGTTTCCGTGGATGCATGAGAGGAAGGACAGACTGTCGGGAGATCCGTTGAGATGTTAATTTACATTCCATTCGTCCCCACATTTCAATTAACTTTTTATTTTTATAAGTTCGAAATCAAAGTTGAAAAAGATCAATCGGTAGCGTATTGACGGACTCACAAGCCTTACATTTGAAACAAAGACTCAGAAATAAACAAATGTTTTGCAAATTTGAATAAAAGTTTAAGTTGTAAAAATATTTACACTTGTAAGACTGAGACTTTTAAAAGTCATAAACAACAGTTACAAAATTATGCAAATTAAATTAGAAAACATTTCCCTTTTAATTGCTAAGAAAAGTCGAAAATTTTATTAAATTAAATTGAAATGCAAAATCTTCAATGAGACCACTCATTAATTCATACACACATCAAACACACAAACTCAGACGACGATTCACATCTACAAATTGTATTCAATCAAAATATTCTTTTCATATCACATTATTCAAAAATATCCAGGACACACATGTACACGCACGCACACACACACACACACACACACACACACGCACGCACGCACGCGCACACACGTTTGAATCAACACATCAACAAAACTTCACGATATGTTAATCTGGGATCTAATCTATTTGAAATCGAACCCGTCACTGCCACTCATGACCAGACATCTTCAGCTACAACAACATCATGCGCCCATTTATAATTTAATTTATATTTCCTACCTCAAGTTACAAGAAGAATCGGACATCCCTACCAAAACAGGACCCCACCGAAGCACAAGAAACCGAGAACGAGTTTCTCTCGTCTGCAAATCATAGAGTTAGAAAAGAGATTCCACCGCCAAAAATATCTGGCCTCTGCCGAACGATCCGCCATGGCTAAGGGTTTAAAAATGACTGACGCCCAAGTTAAAACGTGGTTTCAGAACAGAAGAACAAAATGGAGGCGAGTTCTACTTTTTCAAACTCTACGCTTTTATTTCTTTCGAGTATGCTACACTACACATACACCAACACCACACTATGTAGAAAAATAGATTTATTTATTTAAAAATTTTCATACTTTTATTGATCTAGACATTCACTAATTGTGAAAACCGGACTGTTGCACCAATAAATCATCATTTGAATAATTTATACAAACTTATAAATGATCATCAAAATAGCTAGTTACTACTACTAAAATACGAATAATAATATAAATTACTTCGATAATACTTATTAATGGAGTTCAAATTTACTGCATGGAAAAAAAGCGCGAAAAGGTAGTATTTTTAAGAGGGAAATAATTCGCGGGAAAAATTTTAAATTGTTAAACTGAAATGCGGCGGTTGATTAGCATGTAAAAGGCCATGCATGTATTTTTTATTCGAACGTACCAGGCGGTCTCAACAACACAGATGACACCATCGATGTCTGTGTGTGTTTGTGTGTGTGTGTGTGTGTGTGTGTGTCTGTGTTGTGTGTCTGTATGTGTTTGCATGTGTGTTCAGTGTCTGTGTTGTGCGTCTGTGTTGTGTGTCTGTGTTGTGTGTCTGTGTGTGTCTGTATGTGTGTGTGCGTGTTGTTTCGTGTCTGTGTGTGTTTGTATGTGTGTGTTGTGTGTGTGTTTGTGTTTGTGTTTGTATGTGTGTGTGCGGGTTGTGTGTCTGTGTATGTTTGTATATGTGTGTCTG
>NW_008704659.1:1884606-1970189 GCF_000326865.2 Helobdella robusta | reverse complement strand
CTGAGGATCCCCAATTGTAATTATATTGATGTGGATGATGACGACGACGATGATGATGACGATGATGATGATGATAACGATTGGAAACAAATTGCTAGCAATCCCAAATGAAATCAAACAAAAGTAAAAATCAGTGAAAGTGAGAGTTGTACGTATATATTGCACGCCGTTGCATCGCTCTTGTATTTGTTTGCGTGGTATTATTTGTATTCCATCATTGTATCATTTTGTATCAGATACAATTTTTTAACTAAATCAAAATGTTGAAAAGATTATGTACAGTACAATGATAATACAGATAACATAGACAAAAGGACAATAACCATTAAAAAAAATCAACAACATACAACAACGTGCAACAACAATACAACAACATACAACAACATGCAACAACATATAACAACATACAACAACATGCAACAACATGCAACAGGAGCAACAAAATCAACATCAGTATCGATAACGAACAACGAAACAGCGCTTCATTTGACATTTGTAATTGCGAAACTGTTAATACTACATCTACCTACATTAACGATAATTTGAAAGCCGTAGAAATGTTGTTGTTGTTGTAGTTGTTGTTGTTGCTGCTGTTGTTGCTGTAGTAGTAGTAGTAGTAGTAGTAGCAGTAGTAGTTGTTGTTGTTGTTGTTGTTACATCACACACTTAGCAGCCAATAAAGCAAATTGTTTTTGTGGCAGTTGTTGTAACAACAATGTCTAGCAACGATATCAAATAACAACAACAACAACAAATCAAATTTAACGTTGAAAAACAACGTCAATTAATGAACAGCACCATTTAAATGCCATATATAATAGTTAGTGTTTTTCCGACTTGAATGATGCTAAACACACCAAACGACAACAACGACGACACAACCAGGCAACGATAGTAAAAAAAACATAATTAACAAAAAAACAAAAAAACATACACACAACAAAATACAAAACAACCACTACGCAATAAAAACAACAAGCAGCCCAACAACAACGACAAATAAACAACATAAAAACAGCAACAACACATCACAACAACAACATTGCCACAACAACAACATTGCTACAACACCAACATTACCACAACAACAACAGCAGCAAAAACAACAACAACAACAGCAGGAGCAACAACAACAACAACAACATGGGTGATATGTATTTATCGTTCCCATGATATGAGAGGCAGCACAAATGTATTAGAGGAGTGCCAGTGTAAATTCTTCTAATGCTCACATCATCACGGAGTCAGCTTGTTCTCTCTCTGCTTCATTAATACACACAATTCAACGCTCTCTTCACCTCTCTCTCTCTTTCTCTCTCTCATTTTTTCTCTCTCTTTTTCATCTTTTTCTATTTTATCTCATTTGCTTTTTTCATCTTTCTAATTTTCTTCCGTTATTTATACAACGAATCGACCTTACTTTTTTCTCTTTTCTCCCTTTTTTTTTTCTCTCTCTCTTTCTCTCTTTTTTTCTTTCTCCTCTCTTTCTTTCTCCTTTCTTTTCCTTTTTTCTATTTGTTTCTTTTTTTTTGTTATTAACAGTTTAACACAACTAATTAAACGCCTCTCTCTCTCTTTCTCTCAATTTTTCTCTCATCTTCTCTCTCTCTCTCTCTCTCTCTCTTTCTCTCTTTCTTTAATTTGTTTTTCTTCATTGAAATCTCTCATTCTCTTGCATATTCCGATCTTTATTAATTTCTGCCATTTAAAAATTTTTAAACTTATTTAACGCTTTAGTGCGTGTACTTAAGTACAATGTATACGTGCATGTATGTGAAAATATTCAAATATAAGGACATAGTTTGTTTCGTTCAATGATTTCAATAAAAACTTTAATTAAATTTTAATAATTAAGATTATTTTGCAAGTAGATTTTGGTTAATTATTTGTTTCACTGTTTGCATGGCGGTTTTAAATCACGAACCACTTCGGACTTTCATGCTTTTTTGATACGGACGATTGCTCTAAGAAAAACTATCAAAAATTGTCGTTGATGAATATGCAATAATTATAATTAATATTAATAATAATTAGTAATAATAATAATAATTAGTAATTATTGTCATTAATATTGCAATTAGTAATTGGAATAATGATAGAAAACAAAATTAATTTTTGATTTCAGGAGACAGACGGCTGAAGAGAGAGAAGCCGAGAGGCAGGCTGCCAACAGGTTTGTACCTTTATCAGCATCCCCAAATCACACATACAAAACGTACACCCCTACACAAAACCTCACAAGCACCACACATACACAAACACTACACATACACCAACACCCCACTACGCAAAAGCCACACACATAGAAACACCACACATACGCAAACACCACCACACATACACAAACACCGCCACACATACACAAACACCACCACACATACACAAACACAACACATACACAAACACCACCACACATACACAAACACCACACATACACAAACACCACCACACATGCACAAACACCACCACACATACACACACACGTATATATATATATATATATATATATAAACAGATACCACACGCACGCACGCTCACACGCAGATTCATGATGAGTCTACACTCAGACTCGAACTCGAGAAACGCGTATAACTCGCCGGACCCACTCTGTATGAATAACGCTTCCTTGAACGCTCTTCAGAACTTGCAGCCATGGGCAGACGACGCAAGCCACCGGTCCAGCCTGCCTTCGCTGTCCTCGTCACCCTCGCCAATTTTTTCTCTAGGCAACGCCAGTAGTAACACCAACGCTAATGTTAGCGCTGATGTCAATAGCGGATTTGGTCATTTCCAAGGAATCGGAGATAACAATAATAATAATAACAACAATGATAATAATAATAACAGTGTTATTAGTAATAATTCAAGTAACAACAACGTTAAAATAAACCAATCTACTGCTACTGCAGCTACTGCTGCTGCTACGACTAACAACAACACTAATACCGGCCTCATTTCCAATGCAATTAATGCCACTAACACCAAAAATAACAACAACAACACACATAGTAATAATAATAACAACAACAACAATTACAGCAACAACAAAAATATGCCTAACTTTCCATTTGCTAGTTACGGCAACAACATTTATAACAACAACAACATCAACAACAATGACATCAGCGATGATGACGACGACGATGACGACGACGAAGATGATGGTGATGGTAATGATGGTGCCGTTAATAGCATTTAGAGACACTAATTTATAAAAATTTATGAAATTATAACATGGATTATTTATTTATAAATAAAAACCTATGACGTCATCTCAGGGGTGCCAACCACCCGCCCCTTGAATGTTGGAGGCAGACTACCACAGAATTTTTAATTGATTTAAAAAAAATTTACATTCAACAAAAAAGGTTAAACTTGCTAAAGTTTTGGCAAAATGGTTTTCTATTTTTGATGGTCAGAAAATAATAAAGATAGTTTCCACCGATTTTCTTAAAATAAAATGTTTCCCTCCTTAAGTTAAAATGGGGGCCCTACCCAGCTTTTTCTGTAGACGCCAGGTGTCACCCATGTAATTAAACCAAAGACAATGAATCGTTAATTAGTTAAATATACAAGTATTTATATTTATGTAGAGCTTTATTTGGTTGAAATGTTATCAATTGTAAAAAAATTATGTTACTTATTTGCAATTTTTTTAGTGTTTATTTAAATTTTAATTAAATTAAACTTCGTTTTGAGTCTTTTCAATTAAACTGTCGATTTAAACTTAAATCGGGTGCGTGCGTGCGTGTGTATGTGCGTGCGTGTGTGTGTATGTGTGCGTGTGTATGTGTGCGTGCGTGCGTGTGTGTGCTGTAAATATAACAAATTATTTTAATTATTTAAGCATTGCATTATGTAATATATTGTGTTGTTAGTGACGTACCTAGCATTTTTATTTAATAATGTTGTCGTTACGTTATTGTTTGTTTTCTATTGCTTCTGTGTTTGTCACATTACGACAAAACCACTGAAATTTGGCAAGAGGAAGAGAGAGAGAGAAAGAGAGAGAAAAAGAAAATAGAGAAAAAAAGAAGAGAGAGAGAAAGAGAGAGAGAGCAATAGAGTGTAGCAAAATGAAAGAGGAAACAAAAAACAAAAAAAGAGAAAAAGATGATCAGAATGAGACAAAGAAAGAGAAAATATTGAAAGAGAGAGAAAGAAAAAGTTAAAGATCAGAAGAAAAAAGATAGAGAAAAACAAAGATAGAGACGAAACTAGAAAAAGAATGAGAAAGAGAGAAAGAGAGAAAGAGAGAGAAAAAGAGAAGATATAAAAGTTAAGTCAGTTTGAATGTCATGTTTGTTTTTCTTGGTTTTAACAAATTTTTTTATTAATTTTAATTAAATTGACAATTGGATGTTGTGTCATATTTTGTTGCAAAATTTACATAAAAGAAAAACGTCTACATATATATATATATTTATCTATTTATTTATTTTATATATATATAATTATTGCAATGATTATTACCGTTACTGTCGCATATTAATTTAAAAAACTTTAGAAATTGTAATAATTTTTACGGTTGTTGTTGTTGGCAAAAAATTTTTAATAAAAATAAGAATAAATAAACTAACACCACACACACACACACACAAGCATACACAAACACACACGCATGTACACATACATATCTATATCTCTATGTATGTATGTGTGTGTGTGTTTGTGTGTGTGTGTGTGTGTTGGCGTACACCCACGTAAGTACCATGGATATCTATATAGATAGATGTACACAATGATTTACAATGAGTACTACTGGTGTACTACACAGTTCAGTACACATAATGCGGGGTGGATACATATGTAACGTGTTGTCCGTTCGACCGCTGGGAATTTGATTAAAAATAAACGCTATATAAATGCCTACTAAATTGACGGCAATGATGACGATGCTTGCGCGTGGAATGTTGCTGGCGATGACGACGACGATGATGATGGCAGTGGTGGTGATGGATGATGATGAGGAGGAGGAGGAGGAGGAGGATGGCACCTACTATGACGTCATCGCTGGCGTCAAAACGTCAAAATACAACCTTTTACTACTGCAGACAAACGTGTACATTTACACGCATTCGCACAGAAGTAAAGATGTACAAAAACATACAAACACACACATATATCCACACACACATACACATATATATATTTACACACACAAACGCAAACACACACACACATATCCCTACACACAAACCCATACACATATTCACACACACAAACAAACACACAAACGCACACACAAACAAACACACAAACGCACACACAAACAAACACACACACATACATACATACACACTCAATAAATAATACAGCCGCGGCATCATGGCACAATATAAAATAATTGCAGTAAGCTATTTAATTAGAGAGCTCTCTGCCAGGTCCGACCAACGTCGTTCCCGCCAAATATAACAAATAAAAGCTTTTTGCACTATCGTTTGACCGCGCACGTGCGCCCGTGTGCGTGCGTACCTGTGTGTGTGTGCGTGTGTCGGCATTTGTGTTGTGTGTGTGTGAGTGTGTGTGTGTGTGTTTGTTTGTGTGCGTGCGTGTGTTTGATGACGGTGCTGGCAATAATGACGCTGATGAAGATTATTATAACTAAACTTCCAGAAGCTCATGGATGTCATTCATACCTATATTTATATAATGGCTATGATGAAAGAAAAAGGTGATGACCAGAGAAGCCAATTTCGGACGTCAAAAGCACGCACAAACGTGTACAAACACGTACACATATTCACGCATACACACATTCATACATGCACACGTACACATTCACGCACGCATTTATACGCCCATAATCACACAAACACTTTCCTACATTCATATTAAATCACACACAAACACATACGTATATGTAGCATAACAAAATTTTAAACAGGCATACACACACACACACACACACACATACATACAGAGACGCACAGACATACACGCAAACAAATAGAGAGTAAGAGAGAGAGACGGATAGATGAGACTTCATATAATATTCAGTGATCTGGCGCTAAGACAAACACAACAATTGTCCTGTGTTATTATGATATTAGCGATCCATTTGTTGGCCTGTATGTGTGTACACGTTTCTGTGTACGTTTGTGTGCACGTGTGGATATTGCTAAGTGTGTGCGCATGTTTGTACGTAAAAACGCATATATATACGTATACACATTAGGTCGCTTGTATGTGTTTTGATGATTACGTGTATTGGGTAAAAGTTTGCGTTTTTGAGAAACTTTCATAACGTTCAAGTGCATTAAAATGCATTTTTTTACGTTAAACAGTCACAGACAAATACAAACACGCATAAAAACAAACACACACGTGTATGCACATACACATAGACACACATAGGAACACATACTTGCACGTGCACAGATGCACACACGCATACGAACGTACACCCTTAAATGACATTGTTGCCCTTCTCCAATCAATTTGCATCCATTAATAACACATACGTACGTACGCGCGTGCGTACACACACCACACAGACACACACACACAGACACAAACATACATATTATAAACGCAAAATATATAAATTCCTTTTTGTATTAAGGTTTATGTATTTTTATCTTGTATTTCCCAGTTGTCGTATATTTATAAATACACACACACACACACACAAACACACACTACACACACAGACACACACACACCAGCGTATACGTATAAGTGTTTGGTGCGTGTGTGTGTGTGTGTGTGTGTGTGTGTGGTGTGTACGTGTGTTTGTGTGTGCAAACAGACCAACAAACATTGTGTCATTGTAATTAACGATTGTCAACAAACGAATGTTAGCGTTAAAAATATGAGCTTATGTATGTGTTTATCACATCAAGCGTCACTTAGAACGCTGTCACGATGATTGTCATCGTCATTATATTTGTCATCCTTTATTATCGTCATCATACCATTTTTTTTTCATTCACTCATCATCATTATCATTATCATCATCTCCTTCTTCCTCTTCTTCTTCTTCTTCTTCTTTTTTCTTCTTCTTTTTTTTCTTCTTCTTTTTCTTCTTCTTCTTCTTTTTCTTCTTCTTCTTCTTCTCTTCTTCTTCTTTTTCAGAATCATCATCCCCGTCTGTATATTTCATCATCATCATCATCGATCTAGTAATAATAGCAACAATCATCTGCCTCATCTTCATCATCATCATCATTATCACCTTTTTATTCTGCTTCTTCAACAACATCATCAACTTCTTCTTCTTTTTCTTCTTCTTCATAGTCAACTTTTTCTTCAGCCTCATCATAATCTTCAGCATCTTCTTGTTACCATTAATTAAAAAAAAGATACTAATGGTGGTGATAATTGTTGAGACGATGATGACGATACTGATAATGGTGGAAATGATGATGATGATGATGTTGGCGCGGAAATATCACAAACTCATTTGACAGTTAAAAGTTCAAACGTGCCTATCATTCATTTGCTGAAAACATACGTCGCCTTCTTACATTAATGACAATCAACATACATACAAACATACATACACACACATACATAATACAAACGAACGAACAAATAAATATATATATATACACACACATCTATACACATACACACACACACACACACACACACACACACATACATACATACAAACAAACAAACAAACAAACAAACATACATACATAGAACGCATACAATACAACACATAAACAAACATATACATTATACAATCCTACACATAAATCACATACACTACAGATAAAGCATACGCGCGTATATGCACCGCAGAGTACGCGCGCAAAAATTTAGACCGTTTTAAAATATTGAATAACAATTTGACCAATTAGAGAAGAAAGAGTCTGTTTAAATAAACATCAGTGGACAGTGGGCAGTAGCTCGTTTGAAGGCCGCTACAGAAGCCGGTCATCCGGGCTAATTTAATTTCATTCACATTAAAATCTAAAACTACGCAAATTGATGTTCATAAGAAAATATTATTGCACGCCGTGAAAGAGGTATTATTATCATTATTGCTATTATAATTATTATTATTATTATTATTATTAGAATTGGCAAGAAGTATGTGATATGTATGGTACATTTTTAACAAGGAGAATGTAATAGCATTCTACAACGCTTATTACATGCATGCAATGCTTTCGAATAAAACAAACTACAAAAATGGTGGTTAGTCCTTCATACGAGTTAATGCAATGTAACGTTGATGAAATGATTTGCTACCAATGTTTGCAAACAACTACCTAAAATTTCGTTTAACAAAAAAGAAAAAATATATATACACACCTACTTACACTACACTTATGAAGACGCACCTAAAGATGATAGAAGGTTTCATTGATAATTCATGGGACATGACTCTCTGATGCTTAATTTCTTTTCCTTCATGCATCATACAGACGTGACAGCTGCTGCAGTAAAAGCAGCTGAATTAAAATTGAAACATTCCAACGCAACATGTGTGGTGTAGATAATGTGTGTTGTTGTACACGTATACAACAAACAACAATCTGTCGTGTGTTATACGAAAAATTGTGTTGTCCCGAATGTAATATTTGTTGTTTAACTGGTTTTTATTCAAAAATATTTAGTAACTGAAACTTTAATTTGGTCACCCGTTTAAAAACCTAGTGGTTGTTTCTTGAAAGAACTGTATGAGCAAAAATCACTTTAAAAATGTATTTATTGTATTTTTGAAATTTATCAAACCTCCCTAGTTAATTGATAAGTAGCAAAAATTCTTAAACATAGGAATTCTTATTTGAATTCCATTCACGTAATGTTTCAAGACTGTTGAACGTTTTCATTCAAGCGATTTAATTGTAATTTAAACGGCCATCCCTAAAAAAGTAACGGCTCACGGGATTTTGACGATCGCACTGTCAGTTTCGAACTGTTGTTGTCGCGATTGAACCAGCTTTTAAACGATTCAACAGTAATTCTATTGCCCCGTTTTTTTGGAAATTTTTAAAAATTTAATTTAATTTGAATTCGAAATTGATGTTAAAAAAGTTTGAATTGATACATAAATTTGGTTAAATAAATGAATAAATTTGAATGAATTCGGTGAAATAAAATAAAACAATGAAAAGTTTGGGTTTAAGTGGTTTCCTTGTTGAGGACATGTTCAAAGTAACGATGAGAAAAATATCATTCAAAGATCTGTGCTCAGACGCCAATATTTTCGACAACGTAAGAACAAAAAATGAGCTCAAAGCAATGCAGGAAGAGCAATTAAAATTCGAACAACTCAAAGAGTTAAAAAATCAAATAAAAATTGGCACCATAATAAACCTCTCCGTGAAAAACAATGAATCCAGTATCTACAAGAACGTGACTAGTATTCTAGAAGAACTCATAAAAAATGTCACACTTCTGAACAACTTAAAACATGCTTCCCATAAAGCTGGATTAATTTATTCTAACAGCCCTCTTACTAATTATTTTGAAAGTTACAATCAGCTCAAAAACATGTTAATAGAAGAATTTGATGAAAATATGATGGACCAAAAATATTTTTTAGAAAGTCTTGAAGAAGTTAATATAGAGGACAGCAGTGGAACAGACGACATTGAACGATTGAAAGTTTTCTTACAAATTGCTCACTTGCCAGAAAGCAGTGAAGAACCACAATTTCTAGAAATGATAAACCATACACCTCAAACCCTCTTAGACATATTGTCTGAAGAAAAAGACTATAAAACTCAAGACGTTAAAGACTTCATACCACCAAAACTACTGAAAAACTATGACAAATTCACAGACCTACCCAAAAACCTGCCAGAAAGTATCTACTCCAACCTACCCTGCTCTGCCAGGGCCAATTACACCACAATCGACTTTAAAGAATTGAACCTTATACTGAGGCATTATGGCATGTCGAATGCAGAGCTCCAACAGCTCTGCAACAACATTCTTCGTGAGATAAAAACCCAACCATTTCTACTTTGCTTCCTATCTTCATTTGAATCGAAAAAGGCCAAACAGCTTTTAACAAGTCTTGGAAATCTAAAGGACTTACTCCAGGAGAAACTGAATCTAGACCCTCAACAACACTTCATCAGAGATCTATACTACAAATCAGTGAATAACCGACTATCAAACTATCGCACCATCGTAGAACTCTTATTGAAGTTGAGGAAACAAGTTATAGATGATTCACTGAAAAAGGTAATCGTTTTTCTAATCAAAATTTTTTGTTTCATTATTCCGTCAGTAATCTATTGACCTTTTGATGTGGTGAACAATAACTTAGAAAGTTGTTCACGAGTTAGTCCAAGCATAATAACAAACCTATAAAGTTTTTTTTATAAATAATAAACAAACAATTGTCGGAAATTTATTCATTTATTAATATTAACAAAGTGACATTGTCATACAAGTTACATGTATCAATGCTTCTAAACATGACAATAGCACAATGTTTATGCCTTCTTCTTTGACACACCAACTGTTCTTCCTCTTCTGCCTGTTGTCTTTGTGTGTTGACCTCTCACTCTCAAACTAGAATATTTATTTACCGTTCAGATTTCAAAAAGATAGAAATATATTTATTAAATATATTTATAAAAATTTAATTAAAATATCAAGTTTAATGACATTTTATTAAATTTCATTTTTTCACAAAAATGTTTTGAAACAAAATAAAACACTAATGAGCTGCAGAGTTGTACACAATTTTTAGAACCAAATCAATGTTATGCATTGACATTAAAATCAGTATTGCTAAAAAATTGAAGTGTAAGAATGTAGCAAACCCCCAGAAATGTCTCAATCCTCTGTGTGCTCTTATCTTCTTTAATCTTTCAAGATCCTCACGAATCTTACTGTCCAAAATGTTGGACATGGCCTGCGAGTATTTGCCATCTTTAATGTCCTTTTGTCTATTCAAAAACCAATCCGGGATTTTGTACTGGCGAGGGTTGCCCATTATCGTCACCAACTTCTCAACCTTTATAAAATTAATGAAAAAAGTCCTGTAACATAAATGTGGCATTACCTTATGTTGTATTCATAACATAAATTTATTTTTATCAACAAAATTATTTTCTAAAAATTATAAAAGCTACATTTTGAGGAACAAAATGAACGATGAAAACCAAAATCAATCATCACCATCTTCACTTACCTCTTCCTCAGTAAGTTCTCCTGCTCTTTTTGTTACATCGACGTTGGCTTTCTTGCAGACAACGTGAGCATAACGACGACCAACTCCCTGCGAAAAATATTTTATTATTAATTGCAGATTTTTCATTTACATTTTACACTCAAGATATAGCTTATTCAGCATCTAATGAATGCCATAGTTAAAATGGCTTACACTAATATGCTCAACACAATGACTGTTTCACCTTGCTGTAATAACTTAGTTAAAAAAAGGTAAAAAATAGCAAGTCGTACGTGACTAAAAGACTAAACATTAGCCAACTGAACTCATTTTCTCGAATTTGGCACAAGTGACACATGAACAATAAGGTCTTACTATCATTAATAAAACGTTTTGATTGAATTTTTAAAAACGATAATCGACACCGGATACATCAAAAGTTTGAGAGTGGTTCTTTGTTTATTTATGGCTTCAGGTGAGAATTGATTAGAAAAAGCGTTTTCACTAGCGATTCACACAAACTTTAAAATTTTCAAGTAAAACATTTTTGTTTGTGCTAACCTTGATGGCGGTCAAAGCGAATGGGACTTTTCTTTTTCCATCGATATTCGTGTTCATAACACGAAGAATGTGCTGAAAACGTTCGGGCAGTACCAACGACTGAAAAAGAATTTTCAAACATATTGAAACCACATTTAATTTTTTAGTAACATTCTTGCAGTTACATAAATTTGTATAGAAAATGTAATTAGAAACACCAATTTTGGAATAAAATTTAAAAAGATGCAAACAGATTAAATTTCCACCAACCATTGTCGCTAATGTTTGCAAAAAAAGGACCGGATGTTGTTATTTCGTACCGTCTATGACTTGTGGGTGCATTTTTAAATTCGGGTTCTTTGTTTGAAAATATTTTGTATTACAGACTAGTGAAGTTGAAGATGAGATTCGTTTATTGAGATTCGAAGGTAGAAATAAAGAACACGAACATGAAGATTGGAAAACAAGAAATGAGTGCTTGCATGCAACATTAAGAGAGACAGAAATAGAGGATTTTGAAACAGCCGCAGAGCAATTCAAACAAAGTCACTTTAATAAGTTATTGAATAAATCCATGGCTAAACATTGGAAAAACGAAAAAAAACTTGTACACGTGAGTAGTTTCATTTGATCATTTATTTCATATCTGTTCGTTAATCTCATGAAATTTCAGTATAGGAACTGAACTATAGCACGCTAATCTAATGATGACCAGTTAGCTGATTAGCGTCATTATACATAATGCCGTCTCATTGACTAATTTTGTCATTGTCATCCATTCATGATTAAAATTTACATACAAACATGACATTCATCGTTTAAACGTCAAAAAAACTAAAAAATGTATAAGAAGCATCAGGATTATGACATATTTATTAGACCGTAACATCATACATAAGTCAGCATATACAAATCTGCTGTAAATAAAATAATATAATATTTCGTTTTGTTTAGTATTATAAAGAATAAAAATTTTCAGAAAAATTATATTCATAATAATGCAACTAAACCTTAATCACAGAGAAAGCGTTTTCTGATAGAAGAATTAGAATTGGTAAGAAAAAAATACGGAGAGAAAATGTCTGAACTATGGGTTCGTACTTCTTGGCGAGATATTTAACTCATTATTTTTATGCTGCTTATTATTACTTTTAAAAAAATTACGTTCAATCATTTTAGACGGAAATCGAGACCACGAAAAAAATCTATCGGCGAGAAAAAGTAGAAATATTCATCGACGTTGAGAAAAGGTACAAATCATCAAAAGCCACATTCGACATGATTCTGACAGAAAGAGAACGAGATTTTAGATCGGAGAAGAATGGTCACTTGATCCAGATCCGACGAAACCTTGCAGCTGCGAAAATACAAAATTGGTGGAGGGCCTACAGGGTGAGAAAACTTTCAATTATGAAAAAGAAACTGAAGAGGAAAGCCACCATCAGAAGTACAAAAACTTTGTCATCTATTGCAACGATGATCAACGGTTTCAACATGTTCGATGATGACTTCACAAAAACCACGCCGACCCTATCTAACACTTTAACCGGAAATACGTTAACTTCAAGAAATTCAAAGACCATCATTCCAGCAGAATTACCGACCGAAGTCTTTGGTGATGTGAAACCTTAAAACGAAAATGTGTTTCTTTATAATAAACTGCTTATATTCTAACCTTAGTTCGTAATTTTCAGTTTCAGTTACTTAAAATACACTACGCTGTATCATTCATACGCGAACTGCCTCGATAATGCAAATTCATTATTTTGTGTTTATCAGGTTTGAATTGAAGAAATACGATCATTAAAATATAACGAGTTTCCTTCATGATACATGTATATATATACAATTTAATCATTCAAAAAGACGAAGACACAAAAATGAAAGTCAAGAATTGAATTGAAAAAAAAATGAGTGGAAAATTATTCCAGCACAACAACATTAACAAATGACTAAAATGTGAATTAATTTATCCAATAAAATTTGTTATTTTTCTCTCCTGGTATAAATTACTGTACAATTTCGAGTATAGCTATCAACAACAGAATTAAAATCAGTAAATCAGAAATAGGAAGGAAGAAAGGCTAAATAGCGTAAAGCTTTATTGGTTTGAGAAAGTGTCTCAAGTACAATACTTGTAAGGATGGTGTTTCTGCGACAACTTTTCTCTTATTTTTCTTTTTTATTAAAATGATTAAGAAGGATGGTGGAGTTGGATCAGAGGAAGACTTTATTCACTATGGACCCTCCAAGTTATCATGCTACAGTGTTCCCTTCTATCCTAGCATATGCGTGTAGAAATATAAATCAATGATTGTGACGAACGCTACAGCTAGCATGACAAAAAGAAATAGTTCAATAAGAAAAAAAAACACGAAAAATTATAAAATCAAAAACGAAAAAACATTGCTTCAAGAAAGTAAGCTCTTAACGAAATTATGATGTTTTTATTTAATAATAATTTTATTATTATTATAATAATATTATTGTAAATACAGATTACAGTGTGATTCGTAATAATAAATATAAGTAATAAATGCAATATGGAGGAGAGAGAGAATATGATTCCCATATATATATATATATATATATATATATATATATATATATATATATATATGTGTGTGTGTGTGTGTGTGTGTATTTCTTATGAAAATAGAGATAAACACAATTACGCGAGTGTGTGGTTTTAGGAGAAAAAGAGTTTTCAAATTATTTTCCTTTTAAAATCTTAAATTGAAATTTTCAAACAATTCAGACGCAATTCTATCCATATTGAGAGAATTATCCATCTAAAAGCCCGCGTCATTTTAATAATAAACTTTGTATCTATCTGTCTACCACAACGGGAAAAAACATGTCGAAAATGATATAGTATCATCGCGATGACCCTTCATAATATGAGTACACTTAAGTTGTGATATACACATAGACGTATTAACATGCTCACAATAGTCAGCCCACACACACACGCATAAATACACACACAAGCACAAATACACACACACGCACAAACAAACATACACACTTAAATCCAAGAAACAATTTGCAGACAGCAACGGCAATAACATTAATCATACAAACAAAGTGACAAAAGTTATATCAGCCAACTACCTATAAATTTATATCGTTAATAAGTCGTAGATATACATAGATAAAGCGCTGTATCATGCTAGTATCCATGTTAGTATCTAATCTATAGAATAAGCATAGTATAGTAACCATAGATGCAGTTTCTAATTGATAATTTCACTAAAATAAGACATACAAATAGTTTTTTAAAAGTTGATGTAATGAATTTTTAAACGAAGTTCTATATAAACTTGCAAATAAATCACTCTTTAACTAAAAAATACTTTTAAGATAAGAAATTTGTGAAGAAAAAAGCTAAATCATTGCATATACATACATAAATAAATTACAAACATTTTTGTTAACACACACAAACACACACACACACACACACACACACACATCCATTCACGTGCATAAGCCAGCCAAAACATGTACTATATACATTAGTTAAGATACACAGACAGAAAAACATGTAACGTTTTTTCTGAGATATTTCCATTACCTATATGTGTACAGAATTAATCTTTAATAAGTAATTAGCATATTGAGGTGAATATTTCCTCAAAAAAGCAATAATAAAATAAAAATGTAGTAGTAGTAATAATAATAATAATAATAATAATCTTGAGTTGTATAAAATGGAAACAGATGAACCTTCGAATAAGACTTCCACCAAATGCATTAGGGAATAAAAAATATTTGTAATGATTAAAACTTAAATTGAAATATTAAATTAAAAATGTACACTTCCGTACGTACACGCACGCCACACCCCCCCCCCTCACACACACACGCACGTCTTTATTATAAAGATACGGCTTATAATATTACGGTGAATTTGGAATGTAAAGTTTATTTATTTATTTATTATCATACCTAAAATGATAATAATAATAAATAATAATAAGTCCTTTAAATAATAATAGATAAATAAATAAATAAAATAAAAATAAGTGAAATATAACCAAAAATTTTTCCAGCACATTTTGACACGAATATTTATAATAACACATACACATGAATATAAACTTAACGTTTGTCTTTACAAATACGCATACATATACACACTATACATACATACATACACACATATATACACACACAAACAAACAAACAAACGAACGAACAAACAAACACACAAACATTTTTTAGTAGTTATTCAAGAAGCACTGATATTGTTATCTATTAGCATCGATAGAACAGTCAGTTAAAGAATAAATCTATCGAATATATACATAACTTTATATTAATGTTAATTCTCTCTCTCTCTCTCTCTCTCTCTCTCTCTCTCTCTCTCCCCTACTCTCTCTCGTCTAAGAAGGATGATGAATGATAATTATTTATTTATTTATTGTTGTTGTTGTTGTTTGATGAGTTGATCTCACTGATGATCTGTCGTTGGAAGAGGGCAGGGTCCGTCAGGATGCAAGTGCTGGTGCATAACTTTCTCAAGGAATTCGACAGGACTGTTTGCAATGATGGTAGTGGTGGTGGTGTAGTTATTTCATTTAATTATCAATTAATTAATTATCAAGTAATTAATTAATTAATTTAAAAATTTTATTTATTTGCATATTATAAAGTTTTTAATGAAATGAACAAAAAAGATGAATTTACAAACAAAGTAAACAATAGCAACAAAACAAACAAACAAAATAACATGTAAATGAAAAACTCCAGAAAGCCATACTTGGTCTAAGAGCAGTTAACGAACAATGTTCACTCAGCCATTTGTGAACAGACTTGTTGAACAGTTCTTCGTTCACAGTGCAAACAACTTCATCATACGAAGAGAACAATGGTTCAGCTAGCAAACCAAACTGAACATAGATAATAATAATTATAATGTTAATGGTTTTCCTGCTTTGTTATCGTAATTCTTTCTCTGTATACATGCTGAAGTAAAACACTGAAACATATTTTGGTTATAAAGTTTTAACCACAAGAATTAGGCAATAAACAAAAAACCCACAATTTTGAACTTCCAATTGTCTCGAGATCTTCGATCGACGAAATCGTAGAACATGTCTTTGGTAAGGTTGACCTTTGACCTGGCGACCATAGCTGACGTGGGAAGGCCCGTTGCTGGTAGCTGTGAGTGGACACACCTGCAACCACAATAATACAAACCACCGTCATCTTCACTGTCATCGTCACATCTTCTCCACTTTTATAATCATCATGACAACCTGATAGCTTTCTCGTGCATTTGAACCTCCAACCTCAGCTGATCAATGGCGTCCTGGTGGTCCTGTCTCTCTGACTTCAACTTCCTCACAAACTCAACAGCTGTGGTGAAAATGGTGATAAAAGTGGTGATGATGTGATGATGAAAACGATGGCGATGATTACGACGATGCATAAATCAAGAGAGCGTCTAAATGATTACATAAGTGACAACGATGATGATGACGACGACGACGACGACAAAAACAACGGTGATAATGCTGATAATGATGATGCTGATGATTGTGAGGATGATGAGAGTGATGAAAACTTTGATGATAACATAAAAATGAAATACCTTTATGTAGAGTAGTGGCCTTACTGACTCTCCCTCCATGTGACTCGCTAATATTAGGGGTCAGAAGGTTCAAGGTGTCAAGCCCACACTGCAAGTTAAAGAATATCAAACATTGAATAAAAAAAAATAATGTAATTAATAATTACGAACAATAAATCATATAATGTAAACACATGAATTAATAGCCAAAACACAGAGATGTGACAGTCTGAGATCTCTTCGCATTCGAACCAGATCCCTGCTACAGCAGGATCAGATAACACCGTAACCATTACGCCATTTCGCCACCAAATAATTGTATAATATGAAGAGACATCACATACCCTGATGCTAAATCTTCTTTTCTGCTCGTATGTGACGTGAGATTTCCTCCTCAAATTCTTTAGACTCTGTACCTGATGCTAAAAAATTGTCAGAAGTTTTTGTACTTTACTTTACCTTAGGGTCAGTCAGGGTCTGCAACCAAGGTTACTATGAGTTTCGTCAAGATAATATGTAAATAAACGTTATTATCACTAACCTCGTCATCAGCTTAGTCAAACGCAAACAAATACCAACACACACACACAGACAAATGCACACAAACTTATAGACATAGACAGACAGACATTCAAAATTACTAACATCATCAGTGTAAGAGCAGTTAGACTCATTGCTGGCGTGTCTAGACCTATCCATCAACTTCACTGCACCAGATGACAAATTGTCCTAATTCCATTTGAATTTAAATAACTCATAAATATATATAATACTGAAATACTATATTAATATTAATAATAATAAAAACAATATATAATTAAAATAATCATTATATATGACCATAAATAGTTAAAGAATAATTTATTTATCAATTTACATCAGATGAAAAGTTGCTCCAAGCACTAGAAGTCCTGGAATTTTCAGCTGAATCTGTCATCGTCATCATCATCATCATTATTATTAATATTATTATTATTACTGTTAACAATCACTATTATCAATAATTATTTTTACTATTATATATTATTATTATTATTAATTATTAATAATATTATATTATTTCGAAATCTCAGGAATGATATACACAACTAGCGCGCTGCATGAAATAATGAAGGTAAAAAAACAGTAAGAGCCATAGAGAATGTTTTTACCATAGAAAAAAAAACACAACTGAAGCACTAAGTACTACTAACATGGCAAGGAATATCCACCATGAGCTGAGCTATCACCAAAAGTGCTTTCATGCTCCACGTGCTGAGATTTTTAATAATAAAATAATAATAATAATAATACAATGGAAACTCTTCTATTTCGGCCAAAGTCGTTAAAATGAAAGAAAATAAAAGTAATTAAAAATGTAATAATAATAATAATAAATAGTAATTAATAAAATAATTAAATAAAAATAAAATAATTAATAAAATGTAATAAATAGGACAAGTGCAAAACGGTTTTGTATTCAAATTGGTTATGAAGTATTCCTATCCCAATATATGGCACAGGTCGACCCAATTACAGAGTCTATTAATTTGTTAATAAATGATGATAATAATAATAATAACGATAATGATAATAACGATAATAATAATAATAATGTAATAATAATAATGACGGTACGAACGTAATAACGATAATAACCTTATTAATATTTTCAGCGTCTGAACAAGATATGAAACTAACATTATTACTAATATTATTATCAGTATTGATATTATTATTATTATTATTATTATTATTATTATTGAAATTGTAAATAACGTTGGTATTGTTATTGCTTTTATTGCAGTAATTATTATTATTACTATTGTTGTTGTTATTGTTGTTGCTGTTGTTGTCAAACAAGTACATAGGATTTATAGCCTGGAATATTGCATTCAATGAATTATTGCCTGCTATCATCCTATCAAATGCCGATGATGACAATGACGTCAGTGACACTGATGACGACGACGACGACGATGGGATAGATTGTGATGATGATGACGATGGTGGTGAAAATGATAGCAACGATTGTGGTGGTGGTGGTTTAGTTTTTGAGAGGTAACTTTTAAGAGGCGACGATGATGGTGGTGGTGCTGGTGGTAGTGGTACTTGACTGGCTGCCGTCTTAGTTTCTAAAATTTGTATTTGAAATATAGGAAGAGATTTTAAAAAATCAATAAAACCAAAAAAATATAAAAAATTTGAAATTGTAATACAGTAAAACTTCGTTATTTCAAACTCAGTTACAAAGTACCCTTTGTTATAAAACTCGAACGTTTAAAACATTTTTACATGCCTTTTGTAGGGAATATAACATAGGCAAATATAGCTTATTTTCAACAAGAAGTACCAAAACTTCAGTCAGTTGAAAAAAAATGCCACTTTGATTTGTTGAATATAATTGAGTTAAGGATGGTATCAAAAAGTTTTTTGTTTATAAGGTTTCAAACATTCTCATGCTGGTCTAAGCGTATCTCAGATACGTTACGATTTTACGATGTAAGTTACGACTAGGCTACAACAAATTTCTACTGTATAAGTTATCAATGGAAAAAAAGATTGCATAATACATACACAGTGTCACAGAAAGAATTGTAAAAAAAAAATGAGAAAGTTAGCCTACTATCAGATCTGAGTCGGCGTCTTTTGCTACCATTATTGTTGTTGCTGTTGTTGATGTTGTTATTGATGTTGTTGATATTGCTTATCTTATTAATGTAGTTGTTGTTGTTGCTGCTGTCATGATCATTGCAGTCTTTCAATATGGACGACGATGGTTTGTAAACTGAATAATTTACATTAAAAATGACATCAACATTGACGACAACCATAGCTCATTCATTCATCTATTTATTTATTTATTTACAATCCATCATAACATCACATGAAAAAGTTCATGACAACATTTTGAAAACAAACTTGAATGAAATAGTGGAAGAGTTATGTTTAATAAAAATTATCCTCAAAAATTTAAATTTGAAGAGACGAAGAAACTAGACCTGCTCCAAAGGTAGGTGTCTTGAAATCACAGAGCTTATCACAAAACGTAACTGTAGTTGATGACATTGACGATGACGTCAGTTGCTGCTGTTGCTGATGATGATGTTTATAAAGAGCAGATGATAACGACGACGGTGACGATGAAGACGATGGCAGTAATGCTCTTTTGGTGTTCTGAGATGATGAGGGTGAAATTTTTAATGATGACTGCAGTAACGATGAGGATGATAATAGCGATGACGTAGTTGATGACGTCGTTGCAGCTGACGTTGCAGTCTGTTTCGGCTGGATGGTTATGAAGGCAGCAGATGGCATCGCTTGTTTACCAGCTGATTTGTTCTGGTGTTGGCTCTGGAGTAATTACATTTCCATAATTAAAATAATAATAATTATTATAATTCGATCGAAACTAATTATTGCTAATAAATTACAATAAATGAATAAATAGTTATATAATTAAGAATTAATTAAATATCAAACTAACTATAGCCTTACATCTTTCAAGCCAAACATTCATTATAAATCTACTACCATTAGAACAAAAGAATATTCAACTAAAACACGCACGCACACATATGCACACACATATACACATATATACTCATACACACACAAACGGAATACATACAAAGATTCATATGATTTTTTTTTGTCTCCGAGCATAATGAGTCAGCAAATTTTTTTAAAAGTAATTAGAAAATAATAATCTAAATTTGTCATAACAACAAAAGATTAAATAATATTAACTGTTAGAGAGAGAGAGAGAGAGAGAGAGAGAGAGAGAGAGAGAGAGAGAGAGAGAGAGAGAGAGAGGGAGGGAGAGAGAGAGAGAGAGAAACACAAATATACACATACACGCACACACACATCTAGGTTACATAAAATCCTTCCCTTCCCTCAGATATGTACATCACAAAAAAAAACAAGCAAGAAGTAAACTAACAAACCTTCAACAACTCAACAGTAAATCTTTTATTTACATATTCAATATGATTTTATTGACCAATTGTATAAAATCATGCCATACAGACCAGTGCAGTTATACAAATGATCAACAAAATGAACACTTAAACTTAGAGCACTCAAATATACAGCTGTTCAGTGTTCATACTTACAACAACACACGTTTAGACGACATTTTCCCCGAGATCGGGGGTTGCCGTTTGGCTACCTGATGAAACCGAAATACCCCTCGACGCCATTCACATCTGTCAGTGTTCATACTTAATAATATATAAATTCAAATACATATATAAATTCACAACTTAACATTAATTACATTGGAACCAATTTCAAGACAACCAGGTCCTTGGCTGTATGTGTTTTTTTGTTTAGTTGAATGAATGATGTTTATTTAACCTTTAAGACTAAATTTTCAAAAAGTATTAGCTATTTATCCATTGAATGATAAATGTTCTTTCAAAATTTCATCTCTCTCTCTCTCTTTCTCTCTCTCTCTCTTCTAGAAAGAGGGCGAAAATGAAAAAATCTAACCTGAGGTACTCTGAAATTAGTCGCTCGTTTGCCGTGCATGCAGTCCGTGGATGAATGAAGTTGATTCATGCCTTCGTTCATTGATCCTTCGTGTATGGAGCCTTAGTGCGAGAAGAGAAAAATACAGAAAATAATAAAAATCACATATCCATATTAGCACATATGTTGGTCATATTTGTACATAATTATTTATGTTGGATATATTTATTTAGAAATATTATTCAAATAAATTATGCTATCAAATTGAAAAAGATATATGTATGTATATATATATATATATATATATATATATATATCTTTTTTATCTTATCTAAACTATCTTGTTCAACTGTTGTGTTATCAGAGCAAAACTATCAGGTAATATCGGTATTATATCATTAGTAGATACTAGAATAGTCAAAACATTCATGATATATTCAGATGTACATACATACACACATACACATACATATATACACATACACACAATATAAACATACATATATATTTAAATATTAAATCTGACAAAATCTAAAGAGATATTAACAATTTATTTACCTAAACTTTTGCTGCCAAAATTTGACACCAGTTCAAAGTTGTTAAAAGTGTTACAGTTGTCACTAATGTCATCAGAACTGGCGTTGTTGTTCTTGTTGTTTATACTATTGCCATTGATGTTATTAATGCTAATTATGTTGTTATTAATGTTGTTGTTGCCATTGTTGTTGAGAGTGCTGTTAACATTAACGCTTTCAGGTATGATGCTATCTTCTGATGGAAGGATTGAGATGAATTTAAATACCAGTGGCTGTTGTTGTTGCTGTTGATGTGATTGAGCAATCAAATGTTGTTGTTGTGTCGGTTGCATTAGAATGCATCTTTGTGGCTGCTGCATGTTCTGCTTTATTGCTAATTGTTGCAATGCACGTTGTTGTTGTTGTTCTAACTGTTGTTGTTTTATCTGTTGCTGTTGTTGTTGCTGTTTTTGTTGCTGCTGTCGCCTCAAATGTTGCTGCTGTAGTTTTTTGATGTTGAGCATTTGAAATGGAGGCTGCCTGCGATGCTGCTGTGGCTTGCAACTGCTTGGCATCATCTTCTGCTGATGTGTTCGTTGTCGAGGTTCTTGCAACAAGCTGTGCAATAAAGGCATCGGACAAACTTTCTGCATTGTAGACGGGTTGGGAAAGATGTTGTTACCAGTGTTGTTGTTGATATTGCCGCTGTTAATGTTGTTGTTCATGCTATTGTTAGTAACATTGTTGCTGCCAAAAATGTTATTAACATCGACATTAACTGCACTGCTGTCAACTGTGCCACCATTGTTGATGAGGTGTATAAAATTGTTCTTCTCATTGACATCAACATTACTGTTAGTGTTATTATTGTTGATGATATTTTCATCAGCAGTTATGTATAATAATTGAGATGCTTGCTGCTGCTGGTTCATCTGTAGAAGTTGTGTTTGTTGTAGGGGTATGAGCTGCAGTTGAGGCTGCTGTGCTTGCTGCAGAGGTAGAATTTGTTGCTGTTGTTGGCTGACTAGGCTATTATCTGTAGCAATGTTTAAATAAAGCACGTTGGTGACTTTGTTCTGATCACTGGTTGCTGCAACTGATGCAGTGTCTGTCTGTGAAAAAAAACTACCAATGTCAAACTCAACAGTTTTTATGTCATGTTCTTGCATATGTTGTTGTTGCTGCTGCTGCTGTTGAATTTGTGGTAGAGGTTGTTGACAAAATTGCTCTTGTTGCTGCAACTTTTGTTGTTGTTGAAGTTGTTGCAAATGTTGTTGTAATTGTTGCTGCAATTGTTGTTGAATCTGCTGTTGCTGTTGAAACTGTTGTTGTTGCAATTGTTCTTCTTGAAATTGTTGTTGCAGCTGTTGCTGCTGAATTTGTTGTTGCTGAAACCGTTGTTGTTGTTGCTGTAAATGATCAACAACATTATCAGCGTTACCATAACCGGCAACATTTGAAAAAGTGAAAACATTGTTACCGACAGTACCACTTTTGTTATCATTGTTGTTGTTTTTGTTGCCAAAATAATATGGCAACATTTGTTGATCATCAACGTTTGGAGATAAGCTGAAACTAACTATTGGATTAACAGCAAGGTTTATGTCATTGGACTGTTGTTGTTGTTGTTGTTGTTGTTGCTGTTGAACTTGAATGATAATGTTACTGCTGTGTTGGTTGTCGTTTTGGTTAACAACAACATTTTCATTGGCCAACAAATTGTTAGCACTGTTGTTGTAGTTGAGTTGGGCAGCAACAAAAGTATTATTGTCGTCGGCGCTGATGTTGTCTATTGCAGCATTCAATGACTGGTTGGACTGAAGCTGCTGTTGTCGTTGGCCCACTTCCACTGATTCATTGAAGACCTGCCAACAAGGCAAGGCGAAAATAAAATAATTCAACTTTAGTTCACTTTTAAACCATTTCGATCCATGATTCATTGGGCAAATAACACAGCAACAGTAATTACAATAGCTACTGGGAAAATATTTAATAGTTTTAAATAAATGTAATGAAATGAATTGTAAAATCTCTACAGACTAACAATTAAAACTTATTTTAAAATTAATCCAACCATCAATCTTTTGGTTTTATTTAACTAAATTTTCTAGAAACAATAATTTAAAATACAAAATATATTAACACAAAACAAAAGGTAAACATATAAATAGATAGATAGATAAAAAGCAGTCACCCTAAACGAACTTAACTAACATTGACAGGCTCTTGTGCTTGAGTCAGACCAAAAAATGAGGTCTGATTAGATTTGCTAACAGACGGTGCTAATTCAGAAGCTGTTTGTATTGTTTGGTTGGTTTGTTTGTTTATAATTTAAGGATTGTTTGGTTGGTTTGTTTGTTTGTAACTTTAGAAACAGTTAGTTATACAGGTATGATTAACTAACAACATTTGAAAAAAAACTTGTATGCCTAACAACATCTTAACTATCACTTACGTACATGCATTATTATTAACCAAACCACAACGAACTTACTAAGGACAAAATATACAAACATCTAGTGAACAAATAACATACATTAATAACAAAATCAGACATAATTGTTAAAAAATATATTTACACACATCTGTTAAACACAACAACGGTATCTATGACACCATCAAAGCAAAATTAGCAGCAAAACCACAAATGATAGCTTAGAAATATGTCCACACACATCTGGTAAACATATCAACAGTATCCATGATATCATCGAAGCAACTATCTCCTATGAAATCGACGAAGTTATCATCAGCAAACGCCTGCATCTCCTTCAGATTGCTAGCCCCATCAATGAGGAACCCCGTAGAGTAGAGAACGTCAGATATATCAAAGTCATTGCTGATGATGTGCTGTGGATTAGGTGGGTTGTTGAAGATGGAGATAGGGATGAGGCCCCCGAGACTCGTCAGTCTCTTCGAGTTGTTCTCACTCGTCCTTTGTCTGATCTCACAATAGGGCAGGGACTGAAGATGGTGAGTGATTGGTTGGTCAGTGAGTTAGGGTTTTTCTACATATTTAATTACATATCTGAATGATTGGCGGTTGTGTTGGTTGGAAGATTGTTTTTTGGATAAATGAATGGTTGGTTTGCTGACAGGATGATTCTAAATAGATACTTGAATGAGTAGCTGAATAAATTACTGCATTATATAAACTATGATACATGAATTAATGAACTACAGATAAAATGATTGAATGGCAACTAGTAAATAAGGTAAAAAAAAAGAAACAGTAAAATAATTAATAAACTAAATAAAGCAATTCACTACAATGCAGCTCAAGCCAGAGACAAATAAGAAAACTAAATGAACAAACATGCAGATGGTTGTAAAAATTCACCTAAAAACAAACTGCTAATGAATAAAACATTGAGTTCAGTTCTTAAAATAAGTAAACAAAAATGTGTAAACAAATCATCAGCCAGTGCATGTCATAAAATTATAACATGTTTGATGCAAGCTACTAAAATATAACTGATCTAAAACTAGTTAGTAAAGAAAATTAGTAAACTTACATCCCCCAGGTAGTCAGTAGTGATGTGCTTTTCTGAAATTTTGCTACTGTGGTAGTGTTTCCACTTTTTATAGTCGTTGGTTATCGATTTTAGGTGCCTCTTCCACTTCATTCTCTCAATGGCTGCTGATTTCTATGCAGAAGGAGATGTTAGTAGAAGATAAAAGCAATTCATTTAATACAGCAGACAGACAGACAGACTCACCAAATGTCAAATCTAACATAATATATTAATGAATAGATAAAAAATGGCCCAGCATATAGTAATTAAATGTTTTTGAAGAAATGAATAAATAAATGAATGATTGAATGAATGAATTATTGAATGAATGAATAATAAAAAATTGTTTGCATAAATAGATTAATAAATGAATGAATGAATGAAAGAATGATTAAATAAATAGATAGAAAAAAATAAAGGAAGAAAGGAAAGAAAGAATTATTTTCTCAATCCTTACCTCCTCATTGGTATGATCAGCCAGCGGGGATGAGAAATGGCAGACTATGGGCTTCATGTCTTTAACGTCTGTGAAACATCAATGGAAAATTTACACATTTACTTTTACATTAATTATTTTTAAAGTAAATATATTCTTTCATAAATTGAGAAAGATATAACTTCAAAATGAATAAATCAAAATTCTTTGACTTGAAAAAGTTCTCTTTTTAAAAAAATATATCTTATGCATTTAAATTGAAGAATAAAAGATGAATAGATCTTTGTGGATGTTGGTGTAATGAGTAATATGACTGGGTCTAGTGTTGCAGTTACTTGGTTCAAATTCAAACAAATTTCTATCCAATGTGTGGAACAAATAGACTAACACATATGTTAATATGCCGAGAGTTAATTAAAAATTAATTTACAATAATCATTTTTGATTTATATTGAAATTTGAAATATATATATATATATATATTCTCGCAAATAATACCTCAAACCAATTAAACTTCAATTAATTTTAAATCAAATAAAATTTAATACTTTTATTCAAATAAGCAAATGTTATAATTAAAAATATAGAATAACAAAGAATTACATTGCAAATGCCATTCCCTCCATATGATGTTATTCAGTCTAATTTTCTCCTTCAGTCGAAATTTAATTCCTTTGAAATTTTTCCATTTCGGTGATGAGAAGGTACCACTGAAAATCAAAAAAGAATTTAAAGTTTAGTGAAACATCAATAAAATATTTTTTAAACCAATTATTCATTAAACAAATGACACTGATTATATGATAATTTAATGAACAAAAAGTGGGACAATTAGATGTTGTTGAAAATGTTTATTTCTTTAATGTTAATATCATATACATTAAGATTCTTAATGTATATGATATTAGGCTTACTAGGTTTTCAGTTAAAAAAAATTAAGTGCATTTCTTCTGGAATTTGGTATTCCCTACAAAGAATAAAGATATAAAATAAAGATAGCCTATCAATGCTAAAATGCCTTAAAACTGTAGCAGAAGAATTTAATAAATGAACAAATAAGTTATTCTATTTTCTATATCAAAATTAAAAAACGTTCAATAAACAACAATTTAATTTTCCATACTTAATCAGTTTCCATGTTAGTTAATTTTTGTAATTTTTAATTATTTTTTTAAATTTTTGTATCTCAGCAATAATATAAAAAACTCAAAACAAAAAAAATATTAACCTAGCTAGTTTCTCATAAATGGACATGCATTTGAATAATTTTGAGAGTGAAGAATCAATAGCAGATGCCACTTTGCTGCTGTTTTCGTTGCTAACTGCTTCTACTCTCTCCTGCCCTCCATCTCCTCCTTGACAATGACCAAGCAGCAATTCTTCTGGCTCTTTGTACTGTTCCGTCGCTAACTCGTCGTGGACGTGACTAACCATAAAATGACCGCTGTGAATCGTCTTCTCGTAGGCTTCAGTATCTCCCAATGTATCCGAAACGACGGCCAGTTGGATCGATCCTGGTTCGGAAGTCTCATAGACGTCCTCGGTGTCACTGTGGGCCATCTGAAGCAGATGATCGAATTGTTTCATGATGGCATCGAGCGAAACCCACCTCGTCAATCTCACGAACACTAAATTATTTTATTAACGTAATGATCCAACTTAATATTCTCCGCTAAAATCGATCGCGTTTTGTTTTTTTTAATAAAGTTGACTTCTGTAGCATCCATGTTTTCATGAACGTTTTATCCCGGGTTCATCTAATTGGCGCATTCAGGCTTAAACAGTTGGCTATTTTTAAACACACTGTGATTCATTTTTCATTAATCACCGAGCTATACTAATACTAATATCAATAAAAGATGAAGTAAAATACCTTGGAATGTTTAGACATTTATACAAAATAATGATAGTATAATAACAATAACATACAACTTAATGAAATTTGTACCGCAATTTCACACTCGAAAGAGTAATGCGTTCAATTTTGGGAGTTTTTTCTTTATCAGACTTTAAAAAAGATCTGGTTTACTAAAAACACATGAACCTTAAGCCTTTTTAACAATTAAACATACTTTGATGTCAGTGAGCTGGCACTTGGAGCTAGAAAAGTTTAAAAATGTACTATTATTGTTTTACAAATACTGAAGGACAGAGAATGTTAACTGGTTGTTTTTTACAACCAATTTTCATTAATTCTGAACAACATAAAACTTTTTGATTTTACTTTTAATGATATAAAAATAACGAATAAAGTATTTTAGACTGGATATTTGTACTATTGAACCTCATACTTGTACTATAGTTTAACTCCTATGGTAACATTCCATTGCAAAAACTTTGATTTGTTAAATCCTTGGTTAAGTTGACAGATGACAAAAGCTTATCCAACTAGAATATATGATTCAAAATTGTCCAACGCAAAGAAGGCAAACAGCAACCGAATTTCCATAATAATCGAACTATGGTGTTTCTTCAGTTATACATAATAATGGCTTTACGATCAATTCAAGTTACTATATTTCTGAAACGGCGACATCAGGTTGTTTATATCTGAAAAGCTAAAAAGACGAACCGACTTTGAAGTTACGGGATTAAAGAATTACTATTTTTCCATATTTTCTGATTTTCGTGTACCAAAAAAAAACAAAGTTATTTTTTTCAATATATTCACATAATAAAAAAAAAAGAATAAATGGAATAAATTACATTTCAAAACTTTATGCAATACATACGTAATACACACGCATACGCACACACACACACACGCACACGCACACATACACACATACATACGCAAAAAAATATATATGCGAATGTGCGCAAGGATATTATGGACAAAGAAAAAACTTCAATAGTTAAGACACTGATGAATGAAATTGAAACCTACAATTTTTCAAACAAATCAATTTTTACGGCAAAAATTAAATAAAATATATACGTATGTTGTCAGTTTTGAGATTTAAAGTTAAATACGTCACATCACGTGTTACGAATATGTACAATGCATCTAAATTTTAATTCGAACTACGTATAAATACCAGTGTGTATTTATACGTATTCGTACGCGTGTATGTGTACGCATTTAAAAATATGCTATATATTTTATTATAGTAACATAATAAATAACAATAATAGAATAAAAAAAACCTAACAATATAGCATATTGGCTGTATTGTAAAAACACACATTGGTTTTTCATTGCCAAATTTCAACAAGGTGTAATAAAATAAAATTATTAAATAATTAATTAAAAAATGATAAACATAATTGAATTATTTAATTTATTAACAAACAAACGCTAGAAATTAATTTAATATATATTAGAATCAAAAAACTGACTGCACGGACCATGCACGAAATGAAAAAAAAATTAAATAGATAAATAAATAAAGACACACAGACAACTAAACAAACGCAACAAAAGTTCAAGAAAAAACTATTATCGTTATTACTATTATGTTATTATTGTTGTTATTGTTATTATTATTATTATTATTTGCTTATTTTTCAGTAGAGGTAGTAATGGCGAAGAAATGTTTAAATCAAATTTAATCACATATATGTATGTATATATAATGGAATATTTAATTTAAACTAATTTTATTTAAATTTATTTATCTAACCGATATTCATCGAGAAAAATCACTCTCATTATGTGAAATTATTATATTTAATATAATATAATTATTAAATTTAATGTTATGAGGTAGTATTATTTGCGCTATTTAAAAATTATTACTTTGTCTGGCGGATTAGATTATGAAGCAGATTATAAATACATAACCGAATGTCTTATTATAAAACATTAATTAGGCAAAATTTTCAAGGAATAAAATGTATTAAGATAAAATATACAACAAACATTCATATGTATGTAAAAGTTATGTTAACAATTTCTATTAAAATAACGCATCCACTAGTAGTTACAATTGTTCCAAATGAATATATACAGCGTGAAATCGAAATATGAAGTGAGCAGGGGAAAAAAACGAACAAAAAATGACTCAGTGGTGCAGGTAACTTATGAGCGGTCTGTAAAGTAACGAACAACCAGTAGTTTATTATTTCTAATTAAAAATCACCAATTTTTAGCAAAAAAATTTGCTGTAAATAATCTTTATATCAAATTTCAATGCTAATAAAATTCAAACAATTGACACTGAAGATATAGTTAATTTGAAATTTGTACGTTTCATACAAATTAAAAGTTTATGTCATCCTATCGGAGTGGTGTGCAATCTTGTGCCATACTTTTAGAGGCACGCCCCCCCTCACTTGCTTGTTTAAAAGATCGTTTTCGTCGTTGTTTCGCATGTCTTTATTGCTATTTTTTTGATTATCTGCACTCCTGTGGTTGCTGCTGTGATCGATATTGTTCGTGAGACAAGTGTTATTGCTGTTGCTTTTCATCTCATTATGTTTGTTGTTGAAATTAGATCTGTCGTTATTGTTTGTGGGAATGTTGTGTGGCTTCAAGAAGGAAACATGTTCAATGGATATAAGCTGCGGTATTGGGTCGATTGTCTTCACGTTCTTAACCCTTACAGCAGAGTTATCGGGGTCTTTATTTTTAGTTAGCTCTAAAAACTTTTCGTACGATAGACCAGTTGAATTCTTAGCGACATTTGGTAATGTCCTTGGAGCAAGACCATCGTTCATATTTACTTTGTTGTTTGATTCTTTTTTGCTTGAAAGATTCATTGGTTGTTGCTCTTTGGTGGTGCCTGATTTTGAAGAAGGTACTTCAGTTTCATCGTCAGATCCGTCCGAGAGATACGTTCTCGGATCGATCGGCTCTACAACATTTCTCGAAGGCAACTGGCCGAATGTTCTGGAAAACTTTTGAATGCTATCCAATGCTGATACGCTGCCAGTGTTGTTTTTAATCAGTGGTGGTTGCTGAAACACGTGCTGATGAAATTGTGGTATGCTGACTAAGGATGGAACTGTACCGCGAACGAACGGCTGACGAAGTTGCAGTTGTTGCTGTTGTTGTTGTTGCTGCTGCAAATGTTGTTGAATCTGTTGTTGGCGTAGCTGGTTTTGATGTTGCTGCTGTTGCTGTATTAACTGATGTTGTTGTTGTTGTTGAAATGAAAGTTGTTTTAAACGTTGGTGTTCCTGAGATTGCTGCTGCTGCTGCAATAACATCAGTTGCTGTTGATATTGATTGAAACGTTGAGAATCTTGGAACAACTTGATCTCCGCTTTTTCTTCCGTGTACTGAACTTTACAAAACGCGTTTTCAGGATCAATTTTGTCAGAACTCACAATTCTGCCGTTTACAAAACGACTTTTCTGAAAACCGCTTGTAGGCGACTCATCATCGGAGTCACTGACACCGATTTTACTTGAGGTCACCTTCCTCGCGTTGTCTCTACCCGGAGAATTGCACGGAGACAACTTGCTTCCTGGAATGTAGTTTGGGAGCATCTGATCGTGAATTTCTGTGATTGATGGCAGAGGCGAATTCGACCGATCGCTGACCGATTCGTTGCTGTAGTATTCCATCGACGACGATGAGACGATTTTGTCGGTCGAGTAGACGAGACTTTCGTCTTCATAATCGTTACGGCACTGGAGTTCGATGGAGTAAGGCGATGAAATGGAAAGGCCAAATCGTTGTTTGATGGCTTGCAATTCGACTTTGAGGCGCTTGTTCTCGTTTGTGAGTTGGACGATCTGATTTGTCAGTACCACGTCATTAAGGCGGCGTTTTTCGCGCGATTTTTTGGCGGCCGCATTATTCTTCTGGCGCTTCATCCAATATTCTTTATCCTTCTTATGATCTGGAATGAATTCTCTGTGTCGTCTCGTCACCGACTTCATCTCGGTCATCATCATTTTCACAAATTTACAATCAAACTAAATTTTTCTTAGTACTATAAATTCGTCTTTGATTTATTTAACAATTTTTATCTGACTTGTCGCTAAATTAATAAACAATATTTGCTTGTTTTTAATATAACTATTTTGAATTATTACGTTATTATTATATTACAACAAACCAGCCAGATATCAATAACTATTGTTATCATTATTATTATTATTATTATTATTATTATTATTATTATTACATTAAACAGTTTACATTTTCATAATTAATATTATAATAATAATTTGTTAGAAATTATTATTCGGTTGTTTATTCATCCGAGCGGTTGGTTCAACATTCCCAAACGTATGTTATTTAATATGTACTCCACTCAGCGGCAGATTAAATACACTCGATGCACGTAACGATATTTCACACTATTAAGTAAGTAGCTTATGTAACATAATGACGATGATGATGACGACGACGACGATGATGATGAAAATGATGTTTCTCTCACTAATGGTGATGAAAATGATAATGAAAATGATAGAATATGATACAGAAAATGCTGACGACGACGACGATGATGAAAGATGACGTCAACAATGACGTTGCTCCCACCGATAAGGATAAAGATGACGACGATGATTGCTGATAATGCACCTGATGACAGTGATGATGACGAAGACAACTATGACGATGGTTCGGCTTTTTTTGGTTTTTAATATTTTCACGGGACGACAGGCCTGTTATATAATTACGACTGCGGGTTAGAAGAAAATATTTAAATTATTATTAATTTATCATTATTATTTTATTATTATTATTTTATTATTATTATTATCTGTTATTAGTAATATAGTTATAATAGTAAAAATAACAATAAAATAATAACAATGATAATAAATTGTTATTACTAAAGATATTTTTGTCTTATTCATTTTCACCCATCCTTAACTTATTAACTCCATCTATGCGTCGTGCGTAAAATTAATAATAATACTAATAATTATTAATTCTATTATTATTATTATTATCAATATTAATTAGCCTAGTCAGTAATTATGATAATTAATTTTTTTTCAAGATGACTCAATTAATTATAGTCTGGTTCGCCAAGCACTCCTGGCAGACGCACATTCATCTGAATGGGTAATTTTGTTATTGTGACTTTTATTATAATGTTATATAAGAGCTTCGATGAGGAGTAAACACACATACACAAGCACCACACACAAACATATACACAGAGTAAACACACATACACCATACACAACACGCACATGCACACACACACACACACACACTACACACACACACACACTACACACACATGCACCTACATACACACACACACAAACCTATAAACCTACATATTAACAAACACATCAAATAAACATACACAGACATAAATACCTACATAAAACAAATTAAACGATATTAAAATGCACATGCAAACGCAATTATACCAAACACACTCACACAAACATATGATTACCGACAAAACTTACTAAAGATATAAACACATACACAAAAAGACAGACCCATCGATACATGCGAACACACAAGCCCAGACAATTTAGTTTCCATAATATTAACGGGAAATTCCACTTCTATTAATAGCTTGACTGCTTAACGAACGTGTCACGCAACGAACGACGTAAATCTACGGTTTAGAAATGTTTCATTCTGCTTTTATAATTCAACATTTCCGTTGCAAAAGATGGCGTAGCAGTCACTCAGACAGGTAGGAGGACAGCACAACGTACATAGAGGACTAAACAGAAGTACTAATAACGTTGACTGGAGAATGTTGTTTGTTATAACTATGCGTTGTATAATACCAAACCAAGCGAAACACGTCAAACTTCATATAGAAGTCTGATTCATCTGTTTGCTTCAATGATCTCTCTCTCTCTCTCTCTCTCTCTCTCTCTCTCTCTCTCTCTCTCGTCTTTATCTTCTTTCCATCTTTTTTGCTATCTCTCTCTGTCTCATCAACAGCATCTTCACCAACAACAACATCGCAATCATCTTATCACATCTTGTGTTCATGAAAGGCCTTGAAAATACAACACATACGCTTAGGCACACACGCATACGCATACGTACACTGCACTTATTTGAAGCTTACGCAATTTCAGGAATAAATGAACAAACCTACACAAACACACCTACACAAACACACATACACAAACACACATACAGACAAACAGACACACATACATACCTACACATATGTAGACACACATAGACATATATGTGCAGACATACACATATACAAACAAGTATAGTTATTTTAAAACATCTTTCAGCCAAACCAACATACGTATGTAGGTGAGGAATGTGTGTGAATTAAGAAAGTGCAAATAGTGATATGTGTGTATGTATGTTTGTAATGTACAATATATCTATGTATATAAGTATGTATGTTTGTAAATATGTATGTAGGTATGTATGAAGAAATGTATATATATATAAGTATGCATGCATGCATGCATGCATGTATGTATGTATCTATGTTAAAACCAAAACATGATGAATGACACTAAACAGTCAAACATTAAGTATGTATGTATGTATGTGTGTGTGTGTGTGTGTGTGTGTGTGTGTGTGTGTGTGTGTGTGTGTGTGTATGTATGTATGTATGTATGTATGTATGTATGTATGTATGTATGTATGTATGTATGTATGTATGTATGTATGTATGTATGCATGTATGTATGTATGTATGTATGTATGTATGCATGCATGCATGCATGCATGCATGTATGTATGTATGTATGTATGTATTATTATTATTATTATTATTATTATTATTATTATTATAAGAAAACTTGTATAACGACTTTTATAGAACTACCCAAAGTGACTTTTATAGAACTACCCAAAGTCGCTATCCAACATAACCAAAAAAAAAATTTTTGTCCATTTAAGTAATCAAACAAAAGCATAAATATTTCGAAAATAAACATAAGTATACATTGTAAAAAGAACTAAAACAAAACAGATAAATCCTTTAAATTCATATATAGATGCAAACATATACTCTCGACCATACCCAATCACTCAAAGTAATGTAACAACCATTAAGAACCAAACAGCAACCATTTTAAACCAAATCATAGATACATTCATCCACACTTTATCCACACCAATCACACACAATTACGCTAAGAAGATGCACGATAACATATAATTCAGAACAACTAACAGACAAATACCCAGCCACCAGCACAATAATTATAAATCGATTCAAATTATTAGAAACACACGAAACACACACATCTCATCACATCCAAAACACATTCAACGTAAGCACATCCCATCATAAAACACCCCCATACATTACGTACTCGACAACTCAATTATATATTTAAAAGGTAAATAAAAAAAACAGCATAAAACAAATGAATGTTCCGTTATCGATAAGCTACATTCATAAACAACAAAAGCAACTTACTATTCACAACTTCAATTAATCTTCAAAACAGGTGTGTTTTCAATTCTCTCCTAGACTGCAACAGTGACATCCCTGGTCGACGAATGATGCATGGAAGACTGTTCCATATTTTCGTACCACATACAGCAAAGTTACGAGACCCAATCTTCAATTTTGACACCCGATCTGTCAAGTAATTCTGATCGTTTGATCTCAAGACAAAATTCTGAGCAGTCATATCTTTGAGTGTAAACATCTCCGTCAGATATCGTGGTGCCAAACCATTTAAACACTTGAACATTAATAAGCAAATTTTAAAAACAATCCTCTTTTCAATTACCAACCAGTGCAAATCCTTAATCAATGGAGTCACGTGATCATACTTTCGTCCACCCATTACTACTTTAGCTGCTCTATTCTGTACAGATTGCAACAGTGCAATTTCATTCGCTGAAACACCATACAGTAGGCTGTTGCAGTAGTCCAAACGTGAGTGGACAAATGAATGAACTAATGCCATCAAAGCGGGCTTGCTGACGAATCTCTTAATGCGCTGCAACTGACGTAGAGGAAAACAACATGACTTTACGACACCCCGTATATGATCCCGCATGGTCAGATTAGCATCAAGTGTGAAGCCCAGAATTGTGGATGATCTTTCAAATTTAACAATGGCATCATCCATTTCTAATACATCTCGATGAATTTATGATGTTTGCTGCCATGTACCAATTGGCACTAACTTGGTTTTATCTTTGTTCAATTTTATTCCACTTTGTGACATCCAAATATTTACTGCAGCCAACGCATCTTTCAGTCCTTCAGCTAAATCATCAAACTTTTCAACAGGAGCACATGACACTAATTGAATATCATCTGCATACGCATAACACTCCATCTTATGATTCTCCATCATGTCAAACACATCAGCAGTATACAAGAAGAAGAGAAATGGCCCCAACACCGATCCCTGAGGGACGCCAGTTAACATTTTTTCTTCATCCGAATATTCATTACCAAATAATATCCGCTGTGATCTGTCATTTAAGTACGACTTGAAAAATCTTAGCACAGTGCCTGAAATTCCATAGCTTGCCGACATTCTTTGAACAAGTATATTGGGATCCACACAATCAAAGGCAGCACTCATATCAAGTAAAGCTAACAATGTCACTTGCTTTGAATCTGATGCCTGAAATAACGTTGACAACAGCTTTAATAGTGCCGTTTCCGTAGAGTGGAATCTTCTGTACCCAGACTGAAAGCACGGAAGATTATTTTCATCCAAGTATTGCAGAAGCTGTCTTGTAACCACCCTTTCAACAATCTTTGCTATAAACGACAAATTTGACACAGGACGAAAACTCTTCAACTCATTTGCATCGGACGATGGTTGCTTCAATAGCGGTGTAACAATTGCTTTTTTAAAAATCATTGGATAACTTCCAGTTTTCAAACACATATTGATCAAATCCGTCAAGTACGCAAAAACAGTTCAATGTGTTTTTTGAAAAGACTCGTCGGGATGGGATTTAGCATACATGTTGTCGTAGGGGCTTTCAAAATAACTGCCTTAACATCATCACTTGAGCACTCAAAAAAATTCGAGAATACTGATGTTCTTTAACCTTACAACTGAAAGAAGGTACGCCATGCCCTGCTATGGTTTTTTTAATGTTTTCAATCTTTTTCCTGAAAAACTCTGCAAATTCACTGGCAGCAATTTTATTGTTTGCTACATCAACCGTGTTAGTATTTTTGTTACATAAAACCTTGTTTAAAACTCGCCATAACTGTTTAGGGTTGTTAGCGTTAGTGTTAACTAAATTGTTCCAATATGATTCTCTTTTTTCTGCAAAATGCTCTTGTTTCATATTCATTAGGCCAATCCAGTTCTGCCTATTAACCATGCATTTATTTTTCATATATTTGCGTTCATACCTTCGACAATCACGTTTAATTCCTCTACAGTCACTATCAAACCATGGTGCAGTTGGAACCATTCTTGTTTCAACAACATGAAGAGGCACAACAGTATTAGCAATTTTCATCATTTCATTGTTGAAGAGCTCCGCTGCTCTATCTACATCATCGTCATTACAAGCACCACTTATCGGAGATCCATTAATCAAGGTAAGAAAATGATTTTCATCCACACGCTTCCATGCCCGTACAGTCTTTTTAACCTTTAACACAGGGGAACAAACTATTGGCAAACAAAATGAAACCAAACTGTGATCAGAAATGACACCACTAGGATATACCCTAACACGAGTAACAGGCATATTTATTACTGGTACCACCAAGTCCAACGTTCCACCATGCATATGTGTAGGTTCTTTTATAACATTTTGCATTGAAAACATGTCAAACACATTCGATAATATCTTGGCATTAACATCATCATTTCTTTCGACATGCACGTTCAAATCACCTAATAATATTACATGATCACTCAATAACATTATGTTCTCCAAGATACTGGTCAATTCTTGAAAAAATGCTTTAGAAACCAACTGCGATCCTGGTCGATAAATGGCAAATAGTACAACAATAACTTTGCCTACTGTCAATATAACCACAATTGCCTCAAATTTTAATAATTCCGGCAAAGCTATCCTTTTGTGTTTAAAGAGATCACGAAGGTAAATGATTAACCCCCCGTGACATGGATCCTCCCTTCGCAAACAATCAACAAACCTGAATCCATGGGGCTATTTATGTATGCATGTATGTATGTATGTATGTATGTATGTATGTATGTATGTATGTATGTATGTATGTATGTATGTATGTATGTATGTATGTATGTATGTATGTATGTATGAATGTATGTATGTACGTGTAAAGGGGTATGGAAGTTTAAAATAAGAGCAACAGTCGGGACCTTGAATTAAATTTAGATGTAGTTGTTATTGGCCTTGCTGTTTTCGATTAACTTTTTGTTGTTTCTGTTTGTTTGTTGTTGTTTTTTGTATGAATGTTTGTATGTATGTATGTTTGTATGTATGTATGTTTGTATGTATGTATGTTTGTATGTATGTATGTTTGTTTCGTTGTTAGTGAAGTTGTTGTTTATTGTTGTATGGACTTGTTGTTGTCTGTGTTGTTGGCATTGTTTTTGGCGGTTAATGTTAACGTTGTTATGCGTTCATTTGTTATTCACGTGGTTTTGGTTGGAGTTACTAAATGTGTTATTTTTTTTCAATGAAGATTTTAACGGCACTGCGCAGCTCCCAAGATGGTGCCATAATGTGCCAGTAATTTTAATATTTTTTTCCTAATTTTTGTTTTATTTTGTTTTTTCATTTTTTATAATTATTTAGTTATTATTATTATTATATCCTCAAAATCTATCACAGTCGAAAAGGAAATGTGTTATTTCGTTGCGGTTTTAAATGTAGTGTTGTCGCTGGCGCCAGCGTTGTTGTTTAGATAGATCTTATTTCCAGTTTTAAATAAAATAGACGTTTGTCATTAACAATTGATATCGTCTTTTATACTAAAATGTGTATTTTTTCCTCGGCGCCAAAAGTATTATTATTATTGTTGTTATTGCTATTATTATTATTGTTGTTGTTGTTATTGCTATTATTATTTTTATTATCGTTATTGTTGTTATTGTTATTATTATGCTGATATGATTTTTGTCGGGTGCATTGTTGCGTATGTACCCATTGTCTCATCATTTTATTATTATTATTATGTTGTTGTTGTTGTTGTTTGTTGTTGTCGTTTCAGATGTTATTGTTGTTATGTTATAAATGATATCATGTTTTTGCTGGTTCATTTCATGTAACATATTGTAAGTTCTTATATCCATGACTTTGTTTGTTTGCTTGATTGTTTGTAAGTTTGCTTGTTTGTTTGTCTGCTATTGTTGTTTTTTGTTATATTGTTTTTGCTGTTACACGTGATCTATTTATTGATTTTGCTATTGTTTGTGTTGTTGTTATTGTTATTATTATTATTGTTGTTGTTGTTTTTGTTAATTTATTACTATTATTATTAACATTCTTGTTTTTTGACAAGATCAATAAAAATTTGTTTTAAACTTTCTCAAAATTTTGTTTGAGCGGAGTGCGTTCTACGAACATTCAAAAACAGACAAACATAGAAACAAACATAGAAACGAAAACAATAAAACATAAACAAACAAATATAAAATAAATAAACAAACATAAGCGAACCAGCAAACAAAAAAGATGAACAAACAAACAAAGACAAACAAAGACAAACAAAAAAGACAAACAAACAATAACAAAAAAAGACAAAGACAAAAAAACTAAACAAAACAAAAAGCAAGCAAACAAATGACCATAAACGAAAGAGAAGCTGCCAGCGGTGCATGCGATGCCACAATTAAATATTTTAAAACTAGGTCACCATTCTCTTTATCCAGCTCAAATTTCATTTTTGCTATTGTGTTTGGTACAGATTCGTTTGCCCTGCTGCTACCTCTACTGCTACTACTACTACTACTACTACTGCTACTACTACTACTACTACTACTACTACTACTTCTACTACTACTACCACCACTACTACTACTACTACTACTACTACTACTACTACTACTACTACTACTACTACTACTACTACTTCTACTACTACCACCACCTGTTACTACTACTGCTGCAGCTTTTACTACTACGACTACTTTTACTGTTATGTATTTGAAAATCATTGCAATCCTTAAGAATGTGTAGCAGTAGTAGCAGCACTTGGCAGCAATTAAAATAAACGATCTCAACGATTAGTTGCGAAAATGATGAAAAATGTCGAAAAATGAAAAATAAACAGAAAAATAATTTTTGTTATGGAAAAACAGTGTCAATTGATCCGTCTAAAAATATGGAACTGGGTTGGGTGTAGTCTAAAACCGGATTCTATTATTATCATCATTATCATTCTAAATCATCATAATCATAATCGACATCGCCCTAATTATCGTCATCATCATCATTCTTACATGAACCATCACCAACATCATCGTCACACACATAATCACGTCCAAAATCATTAACCTACAAATCTTAATATTCACCTTTTGGAGATAAATTCTTTTCGTTGAATAAATAAATCCCCATTAACGTAATGAAAAACGAGGAAATTGTGACATTTACCAAAAAAATAGTCCATCAAACGCATGACATATCAACACGCACACATACTCACACGCACACAGCACACACACACGCGCGCGCGCACGCGATCATAAACACAAACATACCTTCAAAAACACATAAATATAAACTGGAATGCATTTATACACACAAACATACAGATACATACGCAAAGTTATACTTATACACTCACGAACTAAATAAAAATACTAAGAGCAATAAAGGCGCAAACATAAACGCAATGAACACGGAAAGTAGGTCAAGCAATTCGTTCGATGGTGCGCGAGTAAATACCTACTTAACCATGGTTACCTGCCTGGCTGGGTCAAACAACTCCAGGGATGTGCAGTTGTGCACACCTTTAATGTTTTGCTATATGGCGTGGTTCGTATACAAATTTTAAAAGAGATTATGGTCTGTGTAATATGCCGTGGTGGTGGTGGTAGCGTGTGCCTGCGTGCATTAAAACTCTCCTGGAACAATAATCTCACAATGCATTATAAAGAATAAATAAAAAAAACGTTATGATGTGTTTATTTATTCATTCACACCTTCATTCATTTATTCATCTAAAAATTCATTTCTTCAAATATTCATATTTTGTTCCATTATTAATCTTATATTCGTAAATTTTTTTAGCTTTTCGTTTATTTGTTCATTTACTTGCCCGTTCATTCGTTCATTCGTTTATTCGTTCATTCGTTCATTCATTCATTCATTTTTTATTTCATCTCATTGCTTTGTCCTTTCAAACAATCGTTCACTGATTCATCGACTACTCAATTTTTATTTTTATTTTTACACATTTTCTTTTCACATTTTATTTATCCAACTGTTTATTTTTTCATTTCATTCATCCAGCTTATCGTCCGTTTATACATCCATCTATTTATCTATTTGTTCATCCGTCCATTCATTCATCCATCCATCCATCCATCCACTCATTCGTTCATTCAATTATTTAGCAAGGACTTAATAAATTTACTTAAACATTCATTCATTTAACTTGTTTATGGCCTCATTCATTCACTCACTAGTTATTTATTCGTTCACTTATTCATGCACTCGATCATTTATTCATCCATGTTTTCAATCATATCTTTCATTCATCCATTCATTCATTCATTCATTCATTCATTCATTCATTCATTCATTCATTCATTCATTCATTCATTCCTCAGTATTAATGGTACCAAATACCACAGTATCTTGAAATGCAACCGTGTAGCAGGTAATTGGGCAAAGACGTCACAAACAGGCATTGTTCTCCTTTGTATTATACTACAAAAGCAGGCTTCTTATGAAAATATAAATAACAATAGACACTTGAAATCACCTACACAATAATATCTATTAATTATTCAAAATAAAATAAATAACAACAAAAAGAGCTTGCAATTGAATATAAACTAGCCCAAGCAATGTTGTACACAAACATGCACACAAACTTAATACGATAAGCCCGTTGTATGAACCACGCACTTAGTTGCACTAATACACGCGTATCTGCAATCGGGCACGCGCGTATAATCATATAACCTTAAGCAAACATACAAACATGCAAAAAACCAAGCAACCAGCCGAACAAACAAACAGGTATCAATAAAATAAAACCAGGTCAGCCGTACGTACAAAAACGTACACCATTGCGAGTTTACGTTTGTTCACGTGCGTGTATGTGTACGTCGCGAGTATATGTACGCGCCTGTGTGTGTATAAGTGCGTACAACAAATTACTGAATGGTTGGCTGGTTAGTGAATGGTTACATAAGCAAGCCGCTATCAAGCGAGCATTCGATTACGCAATGGGTAATTTATTGATTGTTACATGCGAGTGCTGGATTATACCTGCTATATGAATATGCATTGCTCTGTAGCCTTTTACACGTTATACAATGCTATATAAGTAATCCTTCTTCTATTGTTAGCTCTTCAGTACTGTGTACCTATGTTGTTTTTGCTATTTTTATGCCTGGAATTAATTTTATTGCTGCATTATTATTGTTATTATTATTATTATTGTTATTTTTATTATAACTTTTCTATGTTATATAATGATGAATAACGTTCAAGTATTTATAAGCGTTACATATATTTTTTTATACACCTAAATATTTATATAAATTATTTTTGTTAGATACATGTACACACACATACATACATACACGCACACACTCTTTCTCACACACATACACACACACACATTTATATATATATATATATATATATATATATATATAATGCACAATTTAATTATCGAATATACGAAATATTTATTGACGTTTGTACAACATACGCGAATAAAGTCAAATGAATTAGGTGAATTCTGGTAATCCGGTTCATCCATCCGTCTATCTACTCACCAAACCAGCCATTCATACTTTCATTCATCAATTTATTCATTCGTTCGTTTGTTTATTCATTCATGCATTCGTTCGTTCATTCATCCATTCATTCACTCGTTCGTTCATTCATCCACTCATTCGGCATATTACTGTAACAAATTAGTAGTAGTAGTAGTAATAATAATAATATTATTATTATTATTATCATTACCAATATTAATATTGACCCTACTGTTTCAACCATTATTCAAATCAAATCAAATTTTATTCAATCAATCCAAATTAATAATAATTAGGTAATGATTAGGAGACCAAAGCTAAAAGAAAACAAAATTCTTGTGTCGCAGGCCACCGTTCACAAATTGTTCATTCTAACACAATTTTTAAGTAAATTTATAATTCATGACAAAATTAACGTAATGCACAATTATTCAATTATTTTGTTCTTACTCTCGTCTTCAATATCCAGCACACCCCCTCTGTTGCAGTGGCTACTATGTTGGCAGTACTATTAGTAGCAGTTCAAGTAGTAGCAGTACTAGTAAAAGTTGTAGTAGCAGTCAAGTTAGTAGAAGCACAAGCGGTAGGTTTAGTTAGAGCGGTAGTAATAGTAGCAGCAGTAGTAGTAGTAGTAGTAGTAGTAATAGTAGTAGTAGTAACAGTGGTAGTAGTAGCAGAAGTAGTAGTAGCAACAATAGTAGTGGTAGCAACAGTAGTAGTAGTAGCATTAGCAACAGTAGCAGTAGTGGTAGCAGTAGCAACAGTAGTAGTAGTAGTAGTAGCGGTAGTAATAGCAGCAGCAGCTGTAGTAGCAGTAGTAGTAACAACAGCAGTAAAGTAACACTATAACAGCAGCGACGGAAATAGTAATATAAAACAATAAAAGTGGGAAATAGTAATATAAAACAATAAAAGTATAGCGATGGGCAGTAGTGTAGAATCTTTAGCAATGCACTCGCTTATTAATCTCTAAAAATACAATCACAAAACACAATCACCTACCCACCTACCTACTTTAACTTTTCATCTATCTTTCTTTCTTTCGTTTACTCTCTTTTTTACCATTCATTTATTTTTCTCTCTTTCCCTCTCTCTCTCTCTCTCTCTCTTTCCTCTATGCAATACCTCACCTTATACGCTCTTTTTTCTCTCTCTTCATTCCTCTTTCTTTTCATCATCATCTCTCTCTTACGTCATCATCTCTTTCTTACATCACAGCACACTTCGTCTAAAAACATTTTTAGCGCTTACATAATTAACCTAGAAACAAAAATACGTTCGTTTCTTTGTCAATATGTACACATTTTCATACATCTTACATTTATATATACATATGTGTTGGTAATAGACCATAATTTTTAAAATATTCTATAAATTCTACCGAACGTTTGGCGTTAATATGTTTGTAGTTCGTATTTTCGATTTTTCTCACTAAAGTTTTTTGGTGAACGTTTAGTTTATTAAAATTTAAAATAAACTTATTTTTCGAATTCATGCTGCAAATAAGGCCATATTTCGATTCCGAATGAATCATCATCAGTGCTCCTTGCTGTATATATAGGGAAATATTGACTTTGTTAAGATGAACTTTGACGTTGTAAAAATTAACTTTGGTGTTGTAAAATTGAACTTTGATGCGAATTAGGTGTCAGGTTTCTTAATTGGCTGGTCATCTTCTTTGGTCTCCTTTTCTTCATCGATAGCATCATATTCTTCTTTGTCACTATTTACGATGCTAGTTTTTATTACTTCTTTGTTTTCGTTGTTGGTTAAGCGCCGGGATGGAAGTGAGGTTGTCATTTTTTGTTGTATATTTATTTTTGGTTTATTGATGTCGATTAGGACTGCTTCTGCAATTTTAAGATGCGTGTATTGCTGTTCTGGTATATTACTTTGGTGTTGCTGTCGAGGATTTCACGGCTAATTGTGATTGAGTGTGTTGAGTCCAAATGAGATTTGATAGCACCACTCTGTTTATGTATCGTAAGCCTTCTAGTCAGTGAGGTAGTAGTAATCCCGATATATGAGTCATGTTGACGTGCACAGCCGTCAAAGGGGCAATTAAATTCATATATTACGTGATTACGCTTTAACTCAGAGTTATCTCTAGGACTGCAGTTGTTTTTCAGTATTAGGTGATAGGTCTTTTTATTGTTGTAATAAATTCGGAGTTTGACTTTACTATTTGGGTGGTTGATGTGACATTTTTATTGATGATATGTTTAAGAAGAGCTTCATCTACCTTGTATGCTGTTGACATGTGATTTCTGTAATACAAGATGATGTCGTTATCTTGATTGTTGGTACTTGGAAGGTTATTGCTGTGTAGTAATTTGCCTTTAACAATCTTTTCAATAGAGTAAGTCTTATATCCATTGTTTACAAGCAGGTTAGTGACTCTCTTTAATTCAGCGTCGCGATTTTCAATATCGGAAGAGTGTGTGAATGCCCGGTTTACAAATGATTTTATTGTGCTGTCTTTAAATTGTTCAGTGCATTCACTTTGTCCATTCAAACAAATTCTTGTATTCGTTTCTTTGACAAAGAAACGAATACAGGAATTTGTTTGAGTGGACAAAGTGAATGCACTGAACAATTTATTGCATATATCGCATATGCATATATCAGTCCCGATATTATTGTTCCTTAATTTTATACATGCACGAAATTATAAGATAACTCATTAATATACTCAGTTGTTTGTTTGTGTATGTGCATGTTTGTTTGCGTATGTGCTTGTTTGTTCGTTCGTGTGTGTTATTTGTTTGTGTGTGTTTTTTTTGTTCGTTCGTTCGTTTGTTTTTTCGTCCTTGCATTTGTTTTGTTTCCTGTGTTAGAAAATTATTTTATTTCTTTTTTGTGTTGTTTTTCATTTTACGATAATTTTTTTCTGTAAAGGAAAGATAAATTGATGTATTTACGTACGTGTGTGTGCGTGCGTGTGTATGTATGTGTGTGTGCGTGTGTATGTGTGTGTTTATGCAATTCATAAATAGCCTAATTATCAATAATAATAGCAATACATTTGACAAAAAACAACAAACGATAAAAATATATGTATATTGATAATTTAATTAATCAATTCATTAATAATATAAATAACAAATAAATTAGTTAATTAGCCAATTAATTAAATTACCTGTTAATTAGAAATATAGAAGAGATGGATTGGTAGAGAGAGAGCACGTCCAGTCAACATTGTCTTAATCATATCATTACATTACAAAATTAAATTAAATTAAATACGAAACAATATTACAGTTACCAAATTTAATTAATCTAATTATCTAATCAATCAATCAATCAATTAAAACCTGTCGTATCATATTAACTATCACTTAACTATCATATTATTAATTGGTACTAATAATAATTATAACTAGTCTGAAAATATTTATGGCAATTATGACAAATTTTATAATTAATTTTCATCGCCAATCACTTTTCGAACTAACCTCCGTAACACTACGTGAAAACTATTTGAAATATTAACCCCGTCCTTATATTTCTTTTAAATAAGTCACACACACACACACACACATGTATATATATATATATATATATAGTATACATACATATTTATATATAACATACATTTGACATAAACGTCTGAATTGGTTATATAGTCAAAATATGTATGACATCCAAGCAATAGAATTGAATAAGGTTAAATGATGATAGTATGATGGTTAGTCAAAAATGTATGATATAATAATCGTTAGTATCATCGTCATTATCGTCGTCATTGTTTGTATCGTCTTTATCATTAGTATCATTTAATATATTGTTTCGTATTTATCATTAGTAGTAGTAGTAGCAGTAGTAGTAATGGTAGTAGTTATAGTAGTAGTAGTCGTAGTAGTAGTAGCAGTAGTAGTAGCAGTAGTAGAAGTAGAAGAAGAAGAAGTCGATTACAATGCCACAAAAAAACGTTATATTTCATTCATTTTTTACAATCTTTATTTGCTTAGAAAATTGTCACAAGAAAAATTTCCAGTTTATAATGTTTTGATTAAATCGTCAATGTTTGTATGTGTGTGTGTGTGTGTGTGTGTGTGCATGTGTGTATGTACGTGTGTGTGTTTATGTGTGTATGTACGTGTGTGTTTATGTTGTATTGACTTACGTGAGGCAGGCAAAAACTCAAATACAAATTACATGCAAATGCGAGTGTTTGTGTATGTTTACGCACGCGTATTAAACGCGTATCTGTATGTATGTATATATACGCGTATATAAGTATATAAGTTTATATATGTATGTATATTTACGTGTGTGTATATTTGTCTGTGTGTGTATGTAATTGTATGTGTGCATGTTTGTGTGTGATTGTATCAGTCTTTGTACGTGCATACATGAACGTGCATATTGTAAGTTCTGAATACATGAGCAAGCTCTTATTTGCGCAGCATACAAATGTATTAGCGAAAAAATCATTCTGGTCCGGATTTTTTTGGATAAATTATTTTTGATGAAGATGAAAAAATGAATTTAGTTTTTAGAACTGGGCCTGATTTTGAATATTTTAGCCGGTCTGTATGTATGTACAATGCATGTATGTATGTATATATGTATGTATGTATGTACAATGCATGTATGCATGTATATATGTATGTATGCATGTATGCATGTATGTATGTATGTATGTATGTATGTATGTATGTATGTATGTATGTATGTATGTATGTATGTATGTATGTATGTATGTATGTATGTATGTATGTATGTATGTATGTATATGCTTGAGTTTGTATGAATGCGTGTGAGTGACCGGATTAGATTTTGCTCTCTCTTTGCTCTCTCTTTTTTCGTTTTTTTCAACTTCTTTCTCTTCTGTCTCTGTCTCTTTCTCTTTCTTTCTCTCTGTCTCTCTTTCTCTCTGTCTCTCTCTGTCTCTATCTTTCTCTTTATTGTGCGTGTGCGGGTGTATTTCTATCGCCCTGTTTTGAATTCTTGAATAGGAAGTATCATCTATGATATCTTAGATAAATGATAGCAATGTATCAAAGTAAATATTTGCCAATATCTTCTTGGATGCTACGGATTTTGGGTGTGTTTTGTATAATACTATAATAAATGTAATGCTTATTTCTAATGTAACCTGAATAACCTAACCCTAATGTATAATTTTGTGCCATCTTTCATTCAATGTAATCTGCAGAGTAATGTGTAACTTGCAATGTTATGTGTAACTTGTAATATGACGTGTAACTTGTAATGTAATTTGTAATGTGACTGTAATGTAATGTGTACACTGTAATGCAATTTGCATTGTTTAATCTCTAATGTAACATTGTAATATCATAATGATTTTCCTCGCTTCAATTTAAAAAAAATTTACATTGATTCGACAAACACCATTACTATTCGGTATATGTGCTATGCAAACACAAACATCTTAAAATACACACGCACACACATGCACACACATACATGAATATATTTATATATATATAGAGAGAGAGAGAGAGAAAGAGAGAGAGAGAGGAAAAGAGAGAGGGAGAGGGAGAGCAATGAACTCCAAAGAATCAACTTCCTACTAGCAGAGTACATGTAAAACTGCCTAATGCGTATCAATATTGTCAGTGGTATAATGATGACAATAATAATAACAATAATAATAGTTATAATAACCATTATAATTATTATTATTATTAAATAATTAATCTACTGTAAAAATAATAATAATAATAATTATTATTATTATTATTAATTAAATACGTTTTTTTTTACGACATTTTCCCCGAGATCGGGGGTTGCCGTTTGGCTACCTATGATCATCACCAACAACAACAACAACACACGTTTAGACGACATTTTCCCCGAGATCGGGGGTTGCCGTTTGGCTACCTATGATGAAACTGAAATAATAATCATCACCACCATCACCATCATCATCATAATCATCACCACCATCATCATAATCACCACCATCATCATAATCATCACCACCATCATCACCATAATCATCACCACCATCATTGTGGTTATTTTTTCCTACGTTCTTTAATGGATTTATGTGATTAAGTGATTAATTAATCTAAATTTGGATCTATGACCTATTGCAAAACATCATAAGGTATACTATACATGCTTGTGCCAATGTATGTGTGTGCGTGCGTGTATGTGTGTGTGTGCGTGCGTGTATGTGTGTGTGTGCGTGCGTGTATGTGTGTGTATCATAGCCATCAAGTATGTTATGTATTGTTTATTCGATTTAATTTTATTTACAATACGTAGTTAAGATCACCCATAAACCGAGTTTTATGGGTGGTTATAATTTCATTGGAAATTTAGATAGATTTGATTGGTTTGATTGATTGATAATTGGTTGGTTAATTTATTGTAGTTTGGTTCGTTGATTGATTGAGTTTTTAGTTGGTTGGTTAATTGATTGATTTAGATAAATTTGATTGGTTTGATTGATTGATTGATTGATAATTGGTTGGTTGGTTGATTGAGTTATTGGTTGGTTAATTGATTGATTGATAGTCGGTCTTGATAGATTTATTAGCCAGTGTTTTAATGTTTTTTATCCTATGCTATTATTAATACTATTGTTGTTATTATTAATAGTAGTAGTAGTAGTGGTGGTGGTGGTGGTGATCGGTGGTGGTGGTGATGGTGATAGTGATAGTAATAGTAGTAGCAGCAGTAGTAGTAGTAGCAGCAGTTGTAGTAGTGGTAGTAGCAGTAGCCGTAATAGTAGTAGTAGCAGGGGTAGTAGTAGTAGTAGCAGTAGCAGTAGTAGTAGTAGCAGTAGTAGTAGTAGTAGTAGTAGCAGTAGTAGTAGGAGCAGTAGTTGTAGTAGCAGTGTTATAGTTATTATCACCAGATATTTCAATCACTTTCTTGTGAAATGATTTAAACAAACGTATGATTAAAATGCTAAGCAAGTAAGTAAAATTTTGACGGTGCGTGAAACTGCCAAAAATTGTGTTAATTAAATAAGGTAGCACATGCATTTTTTGACATACTATCATAATAATAACAATAGTCATAAAAATAATTTTAGTGACAACAAAAATAAATAGCAATTATTATTTATCAGTGTTATTATTTTTAATAGTGGGTGACGATGACGACGACAAAGATGATAATACCAACAATGATGATGATGATGATAATACTAACAATAATGGTGAAGATGGCTGACAATATAATTGATAATGACAAAGATGCTGATGGTGACGATAAAAATTACAAAAAAACTGAATTATGTTGACGGAAGATTTTGCCAGGAAACGCATGTATGTTCCATTATTTACAAAAACATTCCTATTGTTATAAAGATTATTTTTTATGTTTGTCTGTTTTTTTTTCTCAATATTTTGAATTAATAATATTATTATTTTAAATTCGGTAAAATATTTATAACTTTTATTTATCGATTTCCAATTAACTCAATACGTTTTTTTACTGTGTATGATGTTTTATTGGGAATTAGACAAACATGGACGATGCTGAACTTGTAAAAATCTACACCAAAATCACTTATGAGGGGGGCGTTAGTGTGCGAGTTAATGTGTGTATGTACGTGTACGTGTGTATGTGTACAAACAACAAACTTAGCCTATTATACACTGACTTGCGTCAAAATGGGGATAAAGTAATGACGCAAACAACATAAGAACGTGACATAACTGTATATGTCATCAATTCAGTAATTTAAAACAGTACTTCCTAGTTAGACTTCATTCCGTTACATTTTATCGGAAATTTTTGATTAATTTAAATTTTGATTGAATCATTCAGGCTTTTTGGACTTAGCTAACATTACTCATGGAAAAAATGTGAAATAACAAGAAACAATAAAGAAAAACACACACAGACACTGACATAAACACACACACATGCATACATACATACTTAGAAATCGAAACCGACCGACCATCATTTAATTGATACGTGTTATCAGGTATGTTTTAAAGATTGAAATAAATTTATTCCTTATTGCAGTAATAAAAATAATTACACAAAATAGAAAAAAAAATTAAATAATAACAATATAAAATAATAATAACAACAATAATAATAATATAAAATAATAATATAAAATAATAAACAAAATAACATATTATGTAGTACCGGCATGTTATAACAATAGTAATAAAAGTGTCAAATAGTTTAGAAGGCAGTTATAGCAAAACATTAGCGGCAAGTTCGTTAAAAAATAAACTTATGTTACCGGAATTTTCATTAATATTTTAAAAATAAGCGAAAAAATAATAACAACAAAAATTTAATAATAACATCAATCAATCAGTGATAATCATAACAGAAATCGCTCTGGAAGTTCAACGATACGTGTAAAAAAAAGAGACATGGATAAAACACATAACAGAAATACCTGCCAGTGTAATACCAAATAAAACACTCAAAGGCTATCTCAAATACGCATTCTTCTGTTGAAATAGCCACTTGAATACCTGTTACATGCTTACTAGAATACCACAGGAACTCTCAACTACACGTACTACTTATAAGTGCCGCGTGCAATTTTTCCGTCGAGTTGGTCCAATTTTATAGTTCGGTCCACTTTTCTAATAGATCTCAAAATAAGTTGGCTTGGTGTATGTTCAGGTGTATGTTTCAATGTTTTGAGTGTTCTGATTCTTAAAAAAAAAACTTAATTTGGCCAATTTATTTTTCTCCTATCGTTAAGACAACTCATTGACACCCATTCTCTTCGTGAATTTGCCGTGTTCTTGTGTCTCTCTTCACCATCAGCTTTGCAGATTCCAGTGTCATATACTGTTCTAGGATTTTTGATATTGATGCTTGCGTTTTGATGTTTTTGTTGATGTTGACACACGCCCGCATACAGACACTTACATGCATAAAGTATATCGCAATGTATTTTCTCAATAAAGATAAATTTTATAATGTCAGATTGGGAATGTTTAAAAATCATTGAGGTTCAATGCCTTGCTAAACAATTAAACATGCTAAGCAATAAAGATTGTCTTTAACACTAATATAAAATTCTACCTTGCTTTTTTTTATTTCTTTAAACAAAATCAGAAGGGGTAAACTTTTTTAAGTTTACGGTCTAGGATTATATCAGGGGTGGGCAAAGTTTTGCTGTGAGGGCCGCATTGAGAACTATTTTACCTTTGAAGGGCCGCATATGTACTTAAATAGCAAATTTTTACGAGCCGTGTGAAAATTTTTTTAAGATTTGTGGCTTCTTTTTTGGTCATAATGTTTAACTGACGACCTTTTTTAGGCGAACAAGGCCGGGCGGGCCGTATAAAAAAGCTTCGCGGGCCGCATGAGGCCCGCGGGCCGTAGTTTGCCCATCCATGGATTAAGTAAAATTTTTTGTATGTTAACAAATGTTGAATGTTGACAAATTTTAACAAACGCCTATAACATTTTTTCAAGGTTTTTTCCGGTTTGCATTCACTCATTACACCATCACAAATAATAAATAACATTCAGAGTTGGACAGACATGTTCTACCTGTTTCTAGGCATTCTTTTAAAATAATTTCTTTGACATTATGATTTCGCCGTTTTAAAATAATTTCTTCGACATTATCACATTATCGTTCGCCGTTCGCCATCACACACACACACACACACACACACACACACACACACACACACACACACACACACACACATACACATTGATGGTTTCAAATAAAAATTCGAAAAAAATTGAGAAATTGATGGCACGTTCCTTTTTTGTTCACTAAAAATTAAGTTGAAAAATTACAAAAATATATCGAAGATATCGCAATGAAAAAGCGCATTTGGACTGCAATTACATTCCTCGATTTAATCATTTCATTATCATTTTACTATTTCAGACAAAGATTCCTCCGAATTCAACGTAAACATTTTTAAAAGATTAAAAGATATATTGTGAATAAACAATTGTAGCATATGTTCCACGGTGATCATGTGCTATTAACATATTTACTACTAATGATAATGTCATACGTTCCTATCGTAAACATGCCACACGACATTTGTAAGCGTACCTAAAATATAAACTATGACGCCGAAAAATATTTGTGCCAGCTGTCCATGACATTATTATCGACATGTATGTACACTGCTGTACACGTACCATAGTGTACCACTACACACACACACACACACACACGCACACGCACACACACACGTACACACGTACATGAACATACGTCTTCTTCCAAACACACACATACATTCAGTTACATGTACAATTTTGTCATTTGTTACAGTTACAATCGATAAAAAAAAGGTAAAATGACGAAGAAGTCGTGCCGTGTGGGCATATTGTCAAAATGTGTTTTTATCATCATGAGTTGAATAGATGTTGAAAATAATGCGATAAGATGCGTAGGTGGCTGGCGTTTTGTGGCACTGCTACCATTTTTCTCCCTCATATTATCTATGAAGTATAAAATATACAACGAGCCAATCAACATTTACTGGAAACAAATCAGTTTCGAATTTTATCACTCAGATCAAAAAAAACTGTTCGATACACCAAAACATTTAATCTTTTGCTAAACATATTTTTAAACAACATGTCGATGAGTCATCAAATATCAATAGATGGAAGTGGATTTTATATTAGCGTAGATATAAAACAAACACAAACACTTTAGTTACATTGTAAATGTTAAAGTTGGCAAACTCGATATTAATGGATATTGTTAAATATTTTCATCTATAATTTGTTACAACTCATTAGCGTTTCATATGTATAAATAATTGTTTTTTTTGGTGTTTAAATCATTCAATTAACCGGCCTGTACAAAACTTACAAAATTAGCCACTATCTCTTAATTGAGACGGTCGTTACGAGTTAATAGTTTTCGGTGAAAATCTAAAAATAACCCTGCACTATTACATTAACACCAGACAAACTTTTTTTCATTCACTCTAAGAAATAATTAAACAATAGCAAGGTTAGAACATATTACACTCACACACACACAAACACACACACACAGAAGTGTAGAAGTGATACAACAAAGAAGTCAAACCCAAAACTTCCCAATAATGTCTTAATACATGCTGATAGCTTTCTTGTTAAGTAATTAATTAATACGCAAGCTACTGATGATAATAATAGGTGCATGTTTAATAAAGCAGACAAGTGAAGGGACGCGGCTTATGAGAAGTATCTAGGTTTATGCAGTAGTGGTAGGTAGCTGAAATAGTTATAGCTGGTAGTTGAAGTAGTGGCTGGTAGCTGAAGCAGTGGCAGTTGAAGTAGTGGTAACAGGCAGTTGAAGTAGTGGTAGTAGGTAGTAGAAGTTGTGGTGGCTGTAGTTAGTAGTTGATGTCGCCGTTGTTCCCGTTTTAGAATTTTCAGCTTGTGTTTTGTTTATATAAACAGATGCGACAGTTGTTTTTGAGCAGCATTGTTTTATCTTATCTTTTTAGAGAGAGAGAGAGAGAGAGAGAGAGAGAGAGAGAGAGAGAGAGAGAGAGAGAGAATAGGACTAATTAACTAACTTATTTATGCCTACACGAGTGTCATGGCTGTATCTTGTATGTTTTCAATATCAAGAAATTTCTAGAACGTAAATGAAATGAAAATAAATATTAAAAAATAATTATACATAATAATAATAAATTACAATAAATTACAATAACAAAAAAAAATAATATTTATGACGCTTAGATATGAAGATGAGGGAATGTTTTGTTTGAGACTGTGAAACAAGGCATTAATTATGTATATATACTTGTTCATAGTCTAATAATAATTTATCTAGAGCAAGGGTCGGCAAACTTTTTGCTGTGAGGGCCGTATTAAGAACTACTTTACCTGTGAAGGGCCGTATATGTACTTAAATAGCAAACTTTCTCGACCCCGGGGGGGGAATTTTTTTAAGATTTGTGGCTGACGACGTTTTTTGGCGAAGAAGACTTCGCGGGCCGCATAAAATAGCTTCGCGGGCCGTAGTTTGCCCACCCCTGATCTAGAGGTTCATAACAGTCAACTATGCCTATTGTCTAACGCTGTTTTTTAAGTTTTAACTATCAAACTCTCTAAAAAGCAAACACTAGTAAACAAAACATAATAAGGACACCAGGAATAATTAATTAGTTTATCATCAACGTTTCAAAAATTTTTGTATTCGTACTATTTTATTTCGCCAAAAAGTTAAATTGAAAAACTTTTTAAATTTATAAAGTAATTGAAATGTCTTCGTGTATGTGTTTATATGTGCACGTGTGATGATAGCACACATACACAAACACACGCACGCACGTCCGTAAATATGTATTTGGATATAGGCGCACATTAAAGTACACATTACGCAGGCATATACAAGGCATTAAAAAAATGGCCGCAGTGCAATTTGTCGGCACGAGTTATAACATGTAAACAGTTGAAAACATGTCGAATCACCGGCTTTAATATTGCGACAACTATCGTTCGGCAAGGGTGCCAGGGACCGTCACATGCCACGCCAGACATCTACCGGCTCTCCAAGGTATTAGTGTGCATCCGTCCGGGCAAATGTATCCGTCCGGGCGTATGTATGTATGTATGTATGTATGTTTGTTTGTTTGTTTGTTTGTTTGTTTGTTTGTTTGTTTGTTTGTTTGTTTGTTTGTTTGTTTGTTTGTTTGTTTGTTTGTTTGTTTGTTTGTTTGTTTGTTTGTTTGTTTGTTTGTTTGTTTGTTTGTTTGTTTGTTTGTTTGTTTGTTTGTTTGTTTGTTTGTTTGTTTGTTTGTTTGTTTGTTTGTTTGTTTGTTTGTTTGTTTGTTTGTTTGTTTGTTTGTTTGTTTGTTTGTTTGTTTGTTTGTTTGTTTGTTTGTTTGTTTGTTTGTTTGTTTGTTTGTTTGTTTGTTTGTTTGTTTGTTTGTTTGTTTGTTTGTTTGTTTGTTTGTTTGTTTGATGTCACTGCTTTTTCGTTGTTTTTTTTTTGAAAAATCAAAACTATTATTAGTTAATGGTATATAACATTCAGTGGTAGCCATAAATAATTTCCTAAAAATCTGTTGATATATCTCCAAGAAGTTGAACCTAACCTGCATTATTTTCTCCTCAACTTAATATTTCGATTGTATATATGTATTTATTTGACATTTCTGTTACATTTAAAGTAAGAATTTGTGTGTATGTATTTATTTGACATTTCTGTTACGTTTACAGTTGGAATTCTTAGTTAAGGGTAGCCTATCCACAAGTTTATCTTTTTTGGTTATCCTTTAAATAAATAAATAAATATAAATAAAAAATAAATAAAATTGTTTGAAGTCTCTAGGTTGAATTAAATTTGTCTCGCGACTCTACTGCCAACTCCACTACATCAACTCTTCCGTCTTGCAGGATGGCGATGTCTGGGTGGAAACTGACGATATCTGCCCTTTCCGATATCTGCCAACATCAGGCAACAACACTGCAACAACAACTACAACCACTACTGTCGTCATCATCGTCATCGTCGTCGTCGTCGTCATCATCATAACCTTTTTATCATCCTTATTACCATCATCTTGTTTTTTATCGACTTAGTTGTAGCTAAAATCATCAGTTGCATCATCTCATCATCACTGTCGTCACTATTAATATTATCATCATTATCATTTTCTCGTTTTCATTATCATCTTCATTGTTAACGTTATAACCATCTTCATTATCATTATTATCATCGCCCACACTATCATCATCGCCGTCATCATCGCCACCATCATCGTCATCATTATAATTAATTAGCGACCGCCTTTTGCTTCAATCATCATCATCATCATCATTATAATCGCACTATAACAGTAATATGTTTTCCGTAACAACAGGCGCGCGCGCTCTCTCTCTCTCTCTCTCTCTCTCTCTTTCTGCATGTATGTGTGTGAGTGAGTTTGAGCGTCTGGTGTGTGTATGTGTGATTGCTATTAAGTCACTGCCACATTATTTTCATCATCATCGTCGTATCGTCGTCTTGTTCATCATCGAATTTTCCTTCAATACCGTCAACAACGTTATCATCATCATCAACGTCATCAACATCATCATCATCATCATCAACATAATCATCATCATCATCATCATCATCAACATAATCATCATCAACATCATCATCATCATCATCAACATCATCATCATCATAGTCACATGCCTACAGCAGTGACATAATTTCATCATTTAAACATCCGGGAAATAATGACACGAGAAAATAGGTTACAAACAATAATAATAATAATAATAAACTCGGCGCGAATGTTACATAAAAGGATATAACATTTAATTAAATAACGTTCCAACGTAAAAAAAAAACATCACACACGTGTTGAGAGAGAGAGAAGGAGAGTTTAGATCAAAAATGAACTCAATTAACACAATTAACACAGTTACTGATAGATTTATAAAACTTTTCAACTGTTGTTTTATTTCACTATTGCTTATCAACAACACACACACACACACCACACACACACATACACAACAATTAAAAAACCATTACCGTTGGATCTAAACAAGTATTAATAGTTGTTTATTCACTTCAACCCCAAGGACTCAGGTTAGGATTTGTAAGTTTTTATACCGTAAACAAAGATGAATGGCGAATTTTTCATTAACACCTAACAATAATAACAATAGATAATAATAATAATAAATAATAACAATAATAATAATTATAATTAATATTATCAACAAAAACCATAATAATAAAACAATAGATCAATTTAAATGTCTCACGAACAATGTTTAAACTAACCCGACATGAAAATTTTAAAAATTTTGCGTGGAGTCTGTTGAACGCATACGAAAAATCAATGACACACTCGGTCTATTTTAAACCTCATATGCCCCACTCATCGTTCGGCCAGACAAATCAGAACAAATGGCCTATATAATAATAGTAATAATAATAACAATAATAGTAATAATAATAATAGTAATAATAAGTCGCAATTAAAATGTAGCCCGGACTTTGTAGAATAAATTGGAGCAAAGTTAATTAATGAAGTCTTCGACGCTAATAAGTCAATTACTCAAGAGAGGCAGTTAAAATTGTTAAACCAGACGATTATCCTGTCAATATTTTTTAAGGTATTTTTAACTAAATTCATTGATCCAGTGTATGTTGTTTGCTGGTGCTCGTCATTACCATGCAACACAAATAAAAGATAAATATAGAATAGACGAACAAATAAATAAACACTGACTTAATGTTGTTGCTGTTTGTTTGGTTAGTGATAAAGTAGTCTAAAAAACATTACCTACATGTTTTGAATGGCATAATAAATGTTTATTCAAGTTTAATTATTCGTAATATAAAGTAATATATAATAATAATTATTATTATAATTATTGGTATTATGATAATGTAGTTGTTTATGCCAGGTTTTAGTAACATTTACATGATATCTATCTAACCTACGCACATGATTTATATGTGATCAACTCATCTGAAAATAAGAGTATGCAATTTGAAAAATATCAAAACGTGCGAACGTACAAACATGTTTTCGTACTCTAGACAACAAGCACGCATACACACATTCACGCACACACTCGCTGTCACACGCACTGTCACACGCACACGCACACACAAACATTTACACAAACATTTACACAAACATTTACATTCATGCAACTAATTGCATAACGGTTACGCGTTCATTTTGCGACCTACATTTTTTATAAGTGCAGCTCGATGATGCTCAGTTGAAATTCTCGCTCTGTAATATGGTAGAAGAAAATAATATAAGTAAAATAAAATAATAATAATGATAATAGGAATTCTTCCAATTTTTTGAAAACAAAACTATCGAATGAACGAATGAATGAAAGCATAGGTGCATATTTTCGGTGCTAAAAAAATTTGCTGTAGATGTTCAGTCAATCAATCAATCAATTTATTTGTAATGCGCGATGTTCATAAGCACTGCTCACTGAATTTTAAAAACAGGGTCTTGAGATCCGCTCTGAACTTCGTTGGTGAAAAAGAAGGAAATAGAAACTTCCGGGGAAAGGGGTTAAAAAAATTAACGCAGATTTAGCTAAAGAATGTTTAACACAAATTAAAAAGATGCGAGAACAAGAAGACGATCGTAAACCGGGGGGTTTAGGTTCAATTAATATATCTGATAAGTATTTAGGAACAAATTTAAATTGAGACTTATACATAAATGTGCAAATTTTAAAAATATTTTACAGGCAGCCAATGCAAGAGAACAAGATATGGAGATATATGAGAAAAGATATGGGCACGAGCAACTAAACGAGCAGCAGAGTTAAAAGCTTTACTTAAAGGATAGAGTGTAGAATCAGTGAGACCATAGAAGAGCGAGTTAAAATAATCAAAACAATCAATCCTAGATAAAACTAAAGACTTAACAAGAAGGAGAAGAGTAGGATTGTCAAAAAAGGCGAAAGTTTTTCATTCTACGTAGATGAAAGTAAGAGCTTCTAGCAACACTATTAATCTGGGAAGAAAGAGACATGCTAGAATCAAAGATAAAGCCTAGACTATGAAACTTATAAGAAAAGTCAAGAGTTTTAGAGTCAGGTAAGATAATAGGAGAAATAGTAATAGAGTGTTTAGATTTATTAAAACAAATCAATTCAAACTTAGAAGGATTAAGCATAAGACACATAGAATCAGACCAAGCGATAATTGAAGAAAGACATAGAGATAGATTATGAAGAACACTATTGAGATTAGATGGAGGAAATGAAGTATAAATTTAAGAATTATCAGCTTATAATTGACTAGTGAAAGAAAAATTATTAATAAATACGCGGTAGTTCAGAAGTATAGAGTATAAACAGAAAAGGGCCTATGATAGAACCCTGAGGTACCCCAAAAGTTAGAGTAGAGGAGTTAGAAGTAGAATTATTAAGAACAAAGAAGGAAATTGATTACAGAGGTAAGAAGAAAATCAAGATAGACAAGAATAAGTAATATTAAAAGAAAGATGTTGTTTGAATGTATGCATGTTGGGTGTGGTTGTTTGTGTGTGCAATAAACATTAAACATCTTATTACTTTAATACTGTTGTATATACCTATTAAATCGAATTGTACGAAAAAAGACGCGCGCACACATGCACATACGTACACACGTACGCACGCAGGAACGCACGCACACAGACACGCACAAACACACGTACGCACACACGCACGTACGCACACAAACACGCACACACAAACGCAGATGGAAGAAGCATAAATAGTGGCGCTCTCATTCCAATCCACCTACACACGCGACACTCAAGGGAGGAGGAGAACAAAACTTACGTAACGCACGTAACCGACTTGGCACGATGCCAAAAACCTAAAATTATTCGACCGATATATTTTTGTGTGTTAAGGTCGTCGAATAACGCTCACAAATCTGTTGCATGTGGGCTTCCTACATCTTTAAGACATGCGTGTCTGCAAAATAAGTTGTGATGATCTTTGAACTTTTTTATTTGTATGATATTAAAACATCAAAAATGCATTTAAATGGAAATAAATCACGAGAAAGATGAATGGTTCTATGAAGATTTTTTGGACTTTTTACTACCATGGCAACAAGCAGAAAAATATTAATGTGGACTTGATACATAAAATGAAAATGTGAATAAAAATACCCAGACCATATTACATCGAACATAAGACAATGAAAAATAAACGGACGTCGTTTGTTTGCTGACCATCGCTCTGTCGTGTTTGTTTATGTTATTGTTTATGTTATTGTTTATGTTTATGTTATTGTTCTGAGCAATCATCATTTAAATCTAGAAATTATATAAAGTTGTAGAATTAACATTAAAGTTATGCAATATTAGCTTTTTCGCTGTTTTTACCTAACTCGTCTAAGTAATCTGAACAATCTAATTTACTTTTTAATTCTTTAACAACCATCATGTGAATAACAGTACGCAAACCGTCTGATAATTTAATCAGTATGCCGAAATCTAAATACAAAATTTCTAAGACCAAACAACCTCTCAAAAGTAAAAGACAAATTTCGGAGCCAGAAACAGACCAAGAAACAATAGAATTCGTGTGGTCCACGCAAGTTTCCAATGCCTGGAACAGGATGAAGTACCAGCTAGAACATCCACTTGAAGGAAGAATACCTCCTATACCTGGCATAATAGACTGCAAAAAAGATATATACATATCACAGCTGGTGCCAATGTATGCCGATGTTTTAAACGAAAGATGGAATAGGAAACAGATGGAGTTGTGGGCTCAGTATGACGAAACATCATTAGAACACGTGGTGAGAAATTTTTGGTCACCGCACTTTTTGCCGAGAAGAATTGCTCTTCCGAATATTGTAACTTTTGATAAAAGCGATGATTTAATCAAAACAACAGACAAAAAAGGTAAGAAAACTCAAGAAAAACCTGATGAGGTCAAACCAGATAAGAGCAAACAACAAGATAAAAAAAAGAAAAAGGTAGCCAATGAAGAAAAAGCGGAGAAGAATGAGCCTACTGTAGTTGCGGCCGAGAAAAGGAACATCAAAGTACCATGTATGAATATCTTTCCACAGTTGAATCTCACTCAGTCTCTGCTTTCTCTCATTTCAGAACCCAAGGTTGATAAACCCGTTATTGAAACTTCTGAATCAAATATTGAAAACAAGAAAAATCTTAAAAAAGGAACAAAGGCGGTTAAAAATAAGAAAAATAAATAAAATTTGTGTAATCAGTTCCTTCAAACGCATAACGAAGTATAATCCCTAAACTTAATTCTTCATACCTTTTAATACTTTCTACTTAAAATCCATGGATATAAAAAATCGCGTTTAAATTTCCAGGGCATGATCGATCAATGTACATTATAGTTAGTTTATCTTTTTCTATTTTCTAGACAGAAACGTTAAATGTTGATCTAATATTCAGTATCTTCATTATTAATTTCATCGTTATATCACTGCTTCGAGTAAATAAAAATTCCTTTACTTGAATTATTTATAAGATGTAAAATATGTACATTGCAAAGCATGCATTAAAAATACACTTATGTAAAATCAATCTTTGTTATTCTGATGAGTTTACGGCTATATATGTGTTGTGTTAATCATGGATATAATGTGTGCATAATTGATAAAGATTCCATATCGATGTAATGAAAATAAATTAAAATTATTTATCTTTGTTTGTTTTTATCGCTCATAGTTTGTGGGTAGATTTGATTGTTTACGATTGAGATTGTGAAAGTTCGCCGTTGTTTTAATTAATTAAATTGTTCAAAATTTAACGCAAAATTCTCAAAATGACTTCAAACAAGACAGTTTCAAGAGATTTTCAAATGATGATGAATATCATGAAAGACATGGGCATCACTGATTACGAACCTGGGGTTGTTAATCAACTAGTTGAGTTTACTTACCGTGAGTATTTCTATTTATTTATTAATTTATAATTTAATTTAATTTACTATTTGTGTTGTTCACAATATTACAAGTACTCTGTCTATATTTTTTTTTAAACTTTTTAGTTTTATTTTATAGTTTATTTATAATTTTTCTTGTTTGATTATTTTATATTTCATTTTTTTTAGTTAGTTAGATTTAATTAATAAATATTTATTAATTAATTATTGAAAGGTTATGTCACGGAAATGCTTGATGATGCCAAAATGTTTGCTAATCACTTTGGCAAAAAGAGCGTAGACAGTGATGATTTGAGGATAGCTGCTCAGATGAAACTGGAAACTTCACTGACAAACCCTCCCCCAAGAGAAGTAATTTTTATTGAATTTTTTTATTTTTTTCCATATATATTCATTTCATGAACTTATAATTTAATTACAGTTGCTGCTAGAGCTGGCGAGAACAAAGAATTCAATTCCTCTTCCTCCAGTCAAGCCATTCAGTGGCCCCAAACTTCCTCAAGACAGATACTGCTTGACTAATCCTAATTATCAGCTTGTCGCTGTTAAAAGAGTAAACATTAAATATTCAGTTTATTTAGTCATTTTAATGAATGAATTAACTTAATAATTTATTAATAATATAATTATTATTTATTAATAAATATAAATAAAAAATTATTTTGACAGACTTTTGTAAATAAAAATAACCCCAACTTGCCAAAGTTCAATACAACATCGCTGAATGCACAGAACAACATGACAGGTAAGTTTAACATGATTTTTTCTAGAAAAATGTTTTAGAATTCTAATAAATGTTGTACGTCTAATGATTAATTGATTTAAATATTTTTATATAGCGTCATTTTCATTGCTGAGCAATGCAAACCAGCCTTCAGCATTCAAGAGGAAAAGAGAAGACGATGAATATGGCATTTGAATTTCATTGATTTCTTTTATCCCTGTTTTGACTTTTGCTCATTTTTTTAACGTTAAACTTTAGTGAATCATAAATTTTTATTATAAAGAGAATTATTTTTCTAAAATCTTGTACACTATATCTATTAATATGATTGTTGAAAACATCAGTGTCGTCAGATGAAATTGTCATCACTATGCCAAATGTTACGTATGCAATGCATCCATGTATGTATATAATTAAAATGCATGTTTAACTTCAATGGCACTTCAAAATGTTTAACAGCGTGTGTACGGATATGGCGTTATAAAAGCATTATACTATTTTACCATATGATAGATGAAGATTTCTCTGCATTCGAATCCCGTCATTGTAACTCATACTCGAGCAGTTTTCTCCTATATCACTGTCCATTCAATATATGTTTTGATATAAACATTGCAAATTTTTAATTTTTCCCATTTCATTATTTCAAAACCGGATGGGTATTGTGCGATAAGTCTTGTGCGATAGTCGTATTAAATTTGTCATTAATATTACAATGTCCTTAAAATTCATCGATTTAATCTACCTTTTAATAAGTTGTTTCTTCAATGATCACGACGTTTGCTTTTAGTTATTTTAATATATTTGATACCTTGACATCGTAAGCAAAAAGTTGCTCTACAAAAAAATCGAGTTTAAATAATTTTTAGTTTAAAAATTTATTTTGTCTTTCCATAAAGTAATATGAAACTAGTATGATGGAAACCGTGTATTTATATGTATATATATAATATATATAGAATAAAATGATGGCGACATAGTTGGTTGCTGGGTTAGAGATTTTAAATTTCATCCGAGAAGTTGCATTTGTTGTGACATTTTTGTTTTGTGCATAAAAAGATTTATTTGATAAATTTTTGAATTGCTAACTGCCGGAATATGCCAGACGACGATGACCTGTTAGTTTTGATGTTGACTGCTGTTTTTTTAGTTTTCCTATTATTTATTAACTAACTAACTAAATTCTTGCTAAATCCGTAAAGTGGTATAATACATCAGTTATGATTAATAAACGTAAATAAATAAACGAGTCTGTAAATCTGAAATCTTAACGACTTAACCTAACAAACTATGAAATAATTATAATAAAATACCACATTTAAAAAGCAAGTTAGATTAGTTAGTGATTAGATTAGATGTTTAAATAATAATAATGTTTACAAGAATTTATATTTTTATAAACATTATTTAATATAGATATTAATATAAATTAATATTAGTATTAATATAAATCTGATTACAAATTGTTTAAGAAGTGATGAGTTCAGTCGGCGACTGCAAGAATTCACTATGAAAAAGAGGGACATGCTGTTTTCAGAGGTTGATCTGAGTGACTGTGTGGCTGGTTCTGGCATCTACCATCATAAACTACTGGACATCAATTCTAATGGTCAGATAATTAAAATTATATTATTATATAAATTTAATGAATATTAGTTATATTAATTTTATAATATTTTTTTAAATTGTTATGGTATTACACTATTAGTATATTAGATTATGATTATGTGATTATGCTGATTACAGATTATTGCATTTTATTAATTTTTGTATCAGTACATGTCAAAAATTCATATAAAAAATCTTTTCCCAGAAAACTTCACCAATGTACCTCCTTTAGAAGTTTTCATGGATGTCCCAAAAACGTCGAGAATTGATCATTTTTATAAGGTTACTAATTTAATTTGAATGAAAAATAACCTGATTTTTTAAAATGACATTACCAGGTGCTACTTTTACTTTCTCTCTAGAGTCTAGGCGTATTTACAATGCAATCCAGTTGTTTTTGACAACTTTCAATTTCCAACGCAATCAACATTACACACACAACACAACATGTGAATATTCATAAATCCAAAGCATCACATACATCGCATGTAATATGCAGGAATCTCTTTGCATTCGAACCCGGTCAGTGCAACAGCATAACCATGCGCTTCAACCATTACACCACCCATTTCTAAAAACTCTTAATCACATTGGATAATGTCATGTCATTAATGTCATTTTTCTTTGTAGAATGTGGAGAAAGGGAATGTGCTTACTGGTGTCATAACATCAGTAATTGATGTCGGCTTCTACATGAATCTGTTGGCCGTTGACGTTGGCAAAGCTAGGAGTCTTCACGATTTGAAACTATCTGTAATGCAATTTTCATGATTTTTATTAATGATGATATATTTAAAATTATTATTTTTGTATCATTTTTCTGTTTAATTTTAGTTAATTTTTTTGTTTAATTCACTTTAATCAGTTGTTCAAATGTTTTTAAAAAAATTAGGAATATGCATATATATATATATATATAGATATCTTGTTTTAAAAAATTTATAACCAAATTATTATTACTTATTATTTTTTTATTATTATTTATTATTAATTATATTACTTATTGTTGCTATTATTGGTCTTTTATTAATTATTATTATCATCAAAAGGCCTTTTGTCCGAGTCGAGAAATTGAGAAACATCGACACCACGATGACGTTCTGGAGCAGTTTGCCATTAAGGATGTTGTAAGAGGTATGGGGACTGATAGATTTTTACTGTAACGTAATGTTGTGTTGTTAGTGTTATAGATGTGGTTGTTGTTTTTGTTTTGTAATAGATAGAGTTGTTGTTTTTGTTTTGTATGTGATGTTTAGTTGCAGTAATGTTATTTATGATGTTTTTTGGTGTAATTTTTGTTCTTGTTAATGTCATTTATGACGTTGATGTTGTGTGATGTAATAGTAGTAGTAGTAGTTGTTGTTGTTGTTGTTGTTGTTGTTGTGATATCTACATTGTGATACGTCCTACCTTGGGAAACCGGGTCTCTGGATGCAAAACGAAGATTGATTGATTGATTGTTGTGATATCAATGTTTATATTAATGTTGTCATGCTCCTATTTTTAGTAGTTTGGTTTTTTGAGGTTTTTTTTATTTTTTTTAATTAATTTTTTCAAAATTTAGAACAAAACCATACTAATACTTCACCATGCTTGGCTTCATTCCTACGTCACTCAATTACATAAATCCTCTCTTTTTTTCCAAACACTCCAGCTGTGGTGATAAAAGTGAACTTAGATAAAATAACTGTTTCCCTACAACATCATCATCTCACATCATCTCTGAGATCTATCAAATTGGTTAGTTCTTCCGGTTTCATGTATCTTCTTTATGAGTGAGTGAATTAATGAATGAACGAATGAATGTATGCATAAATGGATGGATGAATGAATGAATGGATGAATGAATGAATAAATGAATGAATGAATGGACAAGTAAATGAATAAATAAATGAATGGGAGGACGATGAACAAATGAAAGAATAAATAAATGAATTAATGTTCTGACATTCACATTTCATTTACTACTTACTGTGTTTAATTTTTTTATCATATAAAAAGGGAATATTATCAGATGAGGAAATATCATTATATTACAGGTTGGTTGTGTGGTGCTGATGATGATGGTGATGATGATGATCAATTTGATGATGATGATGACGGCGATAGATTTTATGGTGATATTTATGGTGGTTGTCTAACTTAGTCCTAACATAAACTTGAAAATACATACTGCCTATTTTTAACATGTTAATAAAATCATAATATTTGCACATCCCTGTTTTTTTGCCTATCTCTAATCCTTATTCTCAACCTAAACAGTCGAACCCTGAAATACGAAGGCCAGGCGTACAATGACATCATGAAAAGTTCTCTGGAATATGAAAACCCATCGAACATCTCGAATCTTGGAATCATGTTTGGGCTGAGTGGCCTCAAGTGTCGACCATCTTTGATGAGGGGGCTTTTCAAGTTAGTGATTATTGAGATGATGTTGATGTTGGTGATGATGAGTAGGATGATGGTGGTGAAAATGAGTGTAGTGTGAGCGATGCTGGATTTTATTATGAGATTTTTTAGATTTTTCCGACTGTTAATATTTGGTTTGCTATTGTTATCCATGTTACTAAAGCAGATTATCGTTTTTAAATTATTTTCTAATTAAATTAAATTAATTATTTGGTGGTTTATTGGTTAATGGTTATTTTATAATTAATTCATAAATTCATTAATCCAGAGTTCAATATCCTGAAGATTCTTATGGCGATTATTTGAGAAAGAAGCAGTCATATAAGCTTGCTATGAAGAAGTAAGAGTTTTTGGTGAAGATGACGTGGCGATGACGTAACGATGATGATAACGATGGTGGTGCAATCTATGATGATTTTAGTGAGGATGATGATGATTTTCATGATATCGATGATGACGTTGGTGGTGATGTTGATATATATTTAGACGTGCATCTTAAACATCATCAAAATCTTCAATCAAACCGCCATCATCACGACATTGTCTTCATCATCACCTCACCATCATCACTTCATCATCATCACTTCATCATACATCATCATTAACAGTCATCCTCATTGGAATATAGTCACAGCATCACATAACCATCATCGCCTTTGATATCATCCTTTATCCACCGTCGTAACAGTATAACGACGGCCGTAACGTACGTGAAGGCGGAGCAGAACATTGAAGCCATGCAAGTGCTGAATAGGGCCCTAGAAATTGACCCGGATAACGTCGAGGGACTTGTTGTGAGAGGAGCGCTGTATGTTTTCATGACTATTTTCTTTTGTTTCATTTTGGGTTTTTTGTTTGTCCACCTTTGTAATTGTTTCTTTTTTTTAGTATTACAATGTTTTATTATTCCTATTAGTATTATTATTATTATTTATTTTTATTGTTTTATTAAGCCAAGGAAACATTGGAAACTACAAAAAAGCCATAGAAGATTTTGACAAGGCATTGATTGTGGACCAACATCACAGAAACGCCAACAAATATTTGCGCACCGTGCTCATCAGCTTTGCTAAGAAGTTCGTACGTGTGTGTGTGTGTGTGTGGGAGAGAGAGAGAGAGAGAGAGAGAGAGAGAGAATGGGCGTATTTTGATGATTAAGCATTTGTAGATCATTTCTAGTTTGCTAGAAGATTGAGATTATTTTTGTTCGTATGTTGAAAATATGTGTCATCATCAGTTCACATTATAAGTATTTGTCTATGGTCTAATCTAGTATTAATTAATTCATCCATTTTTATGAATCAATCGTTTTGTATTCATTTATCAGTAATTTTCTTTTTGTATCCCTCCACCTTTCATTCAATGTTTCAATCGATCAATCAATCAACTCTCTCTTTTAATCTATCTCATCCATCCGTCCATTTCTCATTTGTTCATCTATCTCTCAATCCATCAATTTATCCATCTGTCTTCCAACCTATCCTTCATTAATTTATTCATCCATCATTCGTTTAATCCATCATTCAATCACTCATTCATTCAGTTTGATATCAGAGGACAAAACGCACCAGGCGATTGATCTGTTGAAGAGGGCGAGAGATGTTAACAAAAAGGTGAGGGTAAATTATAATAATAGAGATGGTGATATTGAAGAGGAGGAAGAGGAAGAAGAGGATGTTGAAGATGAGATCAATAAATTGATCACAACTGCAAATAACAGGGTTTGTCTTTGGTTTAATTTAATATTGTTATCATTATTAAAAATAACTAATTATGATTTTGTTAATATTATTGTTAATCGTTATTTAAGGTTTTTATTTTTTAAGTATAAATGTTTATCTGTCTCTGTCTGTCTATCTATCTATCTATCTATCTATCTATCTATCTATCTATCTATCTATCTATCTATCTATCTATCTATCTATCTATCTATCTATCTATCTATCTATCTATCTATCTATCTATCTATCTGTCTGTTTATCTATCTATCTATCTATCTATCTATCTATCTATCTATCTATCTATCTATCTATCTATCTATCTATCTATCTATCTATCTATCTATCTATCTATCTATCTATCTATCTATCTATCTATCTATCTATCTATCTGTCTGTCTGTTTATCTATCTATCTATCTATCTATCTATCTATCTATCTATCTATCTATCTATCTATCTATCTATCTATCTATCTATCTATCTATCTATCTATCTATCTGTCTGTCTGTTTATCTATCTATCTATCTATCTATCTATCAATCAATCTACACACTGTTGTAACTTTTCTTCACATGTGTCCATCAAACCGAACACGACGACGACGATGACAACAACAACGACAACAACAACAACAATGATGGTGATGGTTGTAATAATGATATCATTAATGGTGATGATGAAAATCATTTCGTCACTGGATGTTGGCAATGGTATAACACTGATGATGATGATAATTGTGATGGTTAACTTTTATCATATTGTCACTACTGTTGTTGCTGCTGCTGCTGCTACTACTACTACTACTGCTGCTAATACTACTACTACTCCTGCTGCTACTATTGCTACTTTTTTCATATGGTTTGGTTGCCATTGCTTTTTGTTCTTTTTTTTGTTCCAACACCTCAAAATATAAATGCTAATCAATGATTTCCGTTTTCATAATTTAAATATATTATTAAAAATAATAATTAATATTGATTACACTTAGAAAGTTCTCCACCATTCAAATAAAAGTTTAGATGAGGGTCCTAGCTGTGGTGGTGGTGGTGGCAGCGGTGGTTACGGCAATAATGATGAGCGAAAGCATCGGAGGTATTCACAGAGTGGATCCAGGTAAACTATTTCAGAGGTTGAGTAATTTGTAAATCGAATTGTTTGATACAACATTTTAATTTTTTAGGGTTCAATCGAAGTCGGCGTCTAGCAGCAAATACTTGCCTGCCGTCAAGTATTATTCTCCAGTTCTGCTTAGTGATGACGATGCTGGAGAAGTTTTCGGACCACAGCTGCCTCCGAGTGAGGCGAAGAAAGCTGGTAAATCCTTGAAGAGGAGAAGAATGAGTAAGAGAACTTCATCATCCGATGATGATAACAGTGGATCATCGTCGTCTAGCTCGTCATCGTCTTCATCTTCATCATCATCATCATCTACGTCGTCATCTTCGTCAGATGATAATGATGAGGATGGAAGTAGTGAGGAACGTAAAATATTAGCTTCAACTGACGATGCGTCGAAAAATTCAAACGTTTCTAACCGTAGTGAAGTGGTGAAATCAAAGTCGAACCAGAAGACAAAGAGATTAAAATCGTCAACATCATCATCTTCATCATCCGGTGAATCTGACGTGAAAACAATTACGAAATCGTCACAGAAATTTGATAAATCATCTAGTAAAAAATCGCTCCATTCCAAAACATCATACGAACACCAGAGCAATTACCACAAAACTTACTACGACCGGAACAAACTTGACACTAAGCATGAGCAACTCTTCAGGAATAAAAGCAGTAAATCGTACAGCGATTCCAAACCATCTCATTACGATTCTGAATACAATTCAAAACGCCTCAACAACTTATCAGAAAAATTCAGAACTGAAGCAAAACTTGGTAGGAACTATGAGCAAAGGAAGGAAGTGTATGGAAAATCGAAACAGTATACCGATGACCATATAAAGAAAAAATTAACTTACAAAAATTATGCCGGAGGTGATGCCATACATGATTCAAAAAGACTAAACGCGCCTGCAGAGAATAAGAGTGCAACTGGCTTGAATAAAGCTGAAAATAACGCTGAAAATATTCCGGGTGAGAGTTTGGAAGAGATGGAATCATTTTTAAAAGAATTGAAATCAAAGCAAAAGTTGAATCGACCAAAGCAATAAATACCTTTCGTTAATTATTTTAAATCAATTTATTGATCTTTTTTTTTCAGTTACACCCAGTTTGTTAAATAAAAAGTTCTTTCTGACCTCGTAAAAGTTTTCAATATTTAGGCGACAAATATGAAATTTTTTGTTGAGTGGACATATGTTTTCGTTGCGTTAGCCGCACTCTCATGCGTAATGATGCGTGGCGTTAAACGATACAAACGTAGTTTTTTTTAGCAGTAGAAGTAGAATAAAAAAAAAACGTGGAAGTGTGCGAGCGCGCAGGAAATATTACATTTAAAAATGGCTTCATTTACTGAGTGCATTGACGTTTGAGATGTCTCCATTTTAAAGATTGGGTGCATAAATTTGTCTCGGTTGGCACGTTTATTTTCATCTTCAGTCATCTTTGTGCAATCGGCTGGTTTGAAGTTTCGGTTGATGTTTATGATTGATAATCGCTTTTAAAACAGAAAACAAATGGTCCTATCGTTATCGTACAATAATAATGCTTCTATTAATATAACACAAGAAGAGGTTCATTTTAAATTTTTGGTTACAAACTCTTCTCAATGACTATGTCCTTGAACCGAATCCACTCGAAGCATTAATTAATCTTACTCAGCGTGCGACATCAACCTGACTCCAGGGTGCATCACTACTCATAATTTGATGACGTGACAGCTCTGAAATGTTCAAACTTACGTGGATGTGGTGCGGTTCGCTACTAATTACTTCTTACAGTACGAACGTCAGATGATAGATGCGAACGCTCGCACGAACATCACGGCGAACATGAGACGCGGATAATTATTATATAGAGTACACGAAACATAATATTGTAAAGGATAATTATATAGTCCGCTACACACACATACACAGCAGCAACTGGTGTATGGTAGAAATGCTGGTAGGAAGCCAGGATGAGATGATGATGTCTGTTTGCGAAATGATTAGTTTGCAAGTATAATTGCTAACGAGCTTGCGTGCACGATTCGTAAATAATTGAGTGTTTGTACGTAGATTAGATGAATGGAATGACTGGCTGTGGCTGTTAGGCGCCCACTTATGATAAATAACTGCGAAATAATGATCTGCTGTCGCGCTGTTTAATTCAGACGCAAGCTTTTTTCGTTGGATTATCTCGTTCGAGATAAATATTTTAACTGCACGAAGGCATGTAAATAGTTTGCTGAATAGTTTATTATAAATTTAACCACACTAAGACAACTAGGCTGAAAGTGATTAACACTATATTATAAAAATTTATTTACATTATACTATAAACAGATTACCTTAACAAGACGTTTACAAGCGCTAACTAAAATTATTTATAGCATATTTATTTACATAGGAATGGAGTGCGCGCCGCGCAAAGTTCATGCTGAATACTTGACCAGTTAATTAGTGTAATTATAAAAACTAGCAAAATAAATATTAACATCCTGTACAGAGCAGGCCTGTGTGTATTTGTTTATGTTCGTGTCAATGCTGGTGTGTGTATGTGTGTGTTGATATTTCTATGCGTGTGTATGTGTTTGCGTATGTGTGCATATGCGTGCGTGTTGGCACTAAAAGACACTTGGCACTTGAATATATTTCATAATTATACCTACATGTGCATTAAAATTAACGCATTTATCGCTAGTTGTATTTGTAAATTCATACATTCAAGTGTACACTCATTGATCAGAATGAATGTTTTTTTATATAAAGTGTTAAAAAAATATTAGTAAAACAAATCTTCAAATTTAAAAATATGCTTAAGTTACCAGAGCAGCAAATGAAAAAGAAAAAAGTAGGCACTGTTCAGTGAGTTAGTAACGATGAGGCATTCTGTATGATGTTCGTGGGGTCGTTTTGCTCAGGGACGGTGGGGCAGGGAATGCTGATGGCGTTGTGATGGGGGACCACTTCAGAGTTATTTTTGAACGTGAACTGATCCAATTCGTGATAAAATGGCGACATGGGAACGTCGTACGTACGGGGACTCTCTTGTTGAAATTGCGACGATGAAAAGTTTCGAACTTGCGATGAGATGTTGCGTTTAATATTGGAGGTGCTGTATTTGCGGTCCACTGTATTGCAGTGGACCTGATTGGTCGAGTAGTAAGGCCCGTGAGCAGGGCACCAAGCAGTTTCGGGGTAGCATCCGGCAATTTTCCTCATTTGCATGGTCGTGGCATAATCTCTCGGCATCTGAGGCAGTTTCTTGTCCGGATGGCTGGCAAGCATGGGGTACAATTCGCACATGCTGTATGATTGGTGCAGGCACGGCTGGTGCCCCGTCGAATACTTCTCTTGCGAGAAACTTTGCGATGATGGGTTATCTTCCTGCGGTTTGAATGCCATCGCTTGCTTGTGTCTGCATGTTTGAGTTGGAGACAATGTTTGGTCAATATGCTGTGCACGCCTTCTAGTGATATTTAATAAAAATAATAAAAATCACGTTCCATAAAAAAAAATGTCCATGACATGCGACGAAATGTTTTTTTAAAAATTACTAGCCGAAATGGCCAGGCTTCCAAGCAGTATAGTCCGACAACGATGATAATTGTTGAGATGATGAGGGCCACAGCTATGACGATTGTGATCATAACTGAATGTATTTGCAAGCATTTATGATATCATCAATGATATGATAATGATATGATATCTTCAATGATATGATAATGGTATCATGCAGTTATGGCGTGCGGGCAAATGATGATGGTAGTTATATTAAGTCAGAACTCAAAACAAAAGTCAGAAACATTGTTACTGGTTAGCAGCCATCGTTTGCAAATCAATATCGCTCCAATGCCGTATTTTTTATATATACTTAAATTACTCTACATGCGATAATATTTAAAAGTGTTTAATATAGTTTAAACAATTCGTTTTTTTACTAATTTTAAAATTGCTTAATTGAAAATTGAAAACAATAAAATGTAGGGTTTCAAAATCTACGAACCTGCAAATTTACCTTGAGAAGTTTTATCATCAGCAAGAACGGCCGAGGTGACAGCCCCCATTGTACAGTTTTCCTCCGTCAGTGAAGTCCAAACCCCATCGTGGCAGGTCAGATGCAAGCTGGAGTGGTCGCCAATGAGGCATTCAACTGTTATATTCAAGCCCGAGTCGAACAAAAGCCTCGCAAAAGATGGCGTCTCATAAGGCTGGCACTCTGAAACTGAGATTAAAGCACAATCATAAAATTTGTAGATAGTGCGTAGTATTCACACTTGTTTATACAAACATTATAGATATAATTTGTAAATTATAAAACCACTAACTATCGTATTGAATGAAGTAAGAGGTGTCCTGTTGTTGTGGCACAAACCAGATTCTAAGACTTTTCCCGCCGTCAACATGCAGCTGTCTCTTCCGTTCTTCTTCTCTGCATATTGGAGTGTCGTTCATGTAGGCGAGTATTAATTTCTCAGGAGAACCATTTCTAGCAGGAGAAACACCGACAGCTTCGTAATCCCACAGTGTAAAAGTAACCCGGTGTAACTTTGTAATGTTGAAAAACCACGGACAGTTCCTTAGGCCCACGTCTTGAACCAAGTTTGACAAGTAGCCAGATTGTTTCATAGGAACTGCTATGGGTCTTCCTAGGCAGGCGGCGTTCTCAAAAACTAAATCTGCACATTCAAATGAAAAACATTTTGCAATTTAAAATTGCTACGTGCACCGAGCGAAGGTGCGTTGGTAACTTTAAAAAACTTCCTACTTACATTTGAGGCACGTGTAGGACACTGAGATTTTATTAGAAAACTCGGCACTGCATGGAGCTTCCTTGTAGAATTTTGCATTGAATTGAGAATTCCAATGTTCGAGTTGGCAAGACTGACGACCGGAGCAAATCTTTCCAGCTTCTTCTGTAACATCAACGCCACAGATTTTTTTATCGTTCACATTACATCTTATCGAGAAGAATCGACCGTAGTAGGCCTTTCTGGTTTTAAAAAAGTTTAAAATTGTTTTTCTTGCCAATGTTTTTTAATATATATATATATATATATATATATATATATATATATATATATATATATATATTAGATATAAGACATACAGTTTTATTCGGTCTCCGCATATTCAACATCATAACTTTTATTCACTTATTTGATATGTTGTTGGTTATGAATATTATGAATATGAATAAATGGAAATTAAATTAAATAACGAAAAATTAGAAAATTAATAATAAACTTGTTTACTCGATTCTTATGAGAGAGTTTCTCGGGCATGTGATGTTTTCGCTGACGCAAATATGTAGTTCTGAAATTTAACCAAAAAATTATATTATTTACTTGGCGCTTTGTAAGTGTTTGTTTGTATGTTTGTTTGTATGTGTCTTTGTTTGTAAGGTTATGTATATGGTTGTATGTGTTGTTAATGTGTTTATTTTTATACGTGAATTGTAAAGAATAAAATAAATCGCTATTTCATTTATGAAAATTTTTAGCATGTTGAGACAGTCGCGCCGAGATTCTGGCAAGTTGTCAAATATTTCAATATTTCCGTATTTATGTAGAATTTCAAGAAGGTTGCGAATAAAAAGCCGATCTAAATTTTTTTTATATAACTGTAATATTATGATTGAATAATAAATTCAATGGTTTATCATATGACCAAATTATGAGGAAATAGTTAATACAGTAAGATATAGTTTGAAGATAATTTAAAATGACGATATGTGTGAACGTTTCAATGTTTCTTCTATTCAAAGCACACACACACATAAACACGCACGCACACACATTCAGCCAGCAGCATGATTTTACACATTAAAAATATTTAATCATACTTTTATATATTATTATATAATTTTATAATTCATTCATAATATTCATTCGTAATGTCCATTCACAATAATTTCAATTATAATGATAATAATAATTAAAAACAACAACAATAACAATAATAATAATAATAACAATAATAATAATAATAATAATTTACAGCATCCTGAACGGGATCATTATCTCGCAAACAACTTGTTTATTCAGAAATGTGCGCAGCGATATGAAATTATAACATAAATAATAATAATAACAATCATAATAATAATAAAAATCATAATAATAATAATAATAATAATAACAAAAATAATAATAACAATAATAAGGATGATAATAAGAAATAATAGGTATATAATTTATGTGGGCAAACATGCAAATGTGAAGTGGGTGAGAGAAAAAAGGGGAGAGGAGAGAGAGAGAGAGAGAGAGAGAGATGAAAACAGAGAAAGGAGAAAGGGATGGAGATAAAAAAGTAATAGAAAGAGAGTGAGAGAGAGAGAGAGAGAGAGAGAAAAAATATAAGCTGTTTTCGAGCTAAGCTTATGGAGGAAATTAATTTGTTCGAACGTATCAAATATCAAAACGCAAAACGAAGGGTCAGTCGAGTAAAAAACTAACGCTGCCTACAAAAAGTTGTAACATTACAAAGTTAATTTACAACACTTTAGAAAACAAAAAATTAGCCAAAACCTCCTTGCTATATTGTACAATATTTTTACTTTCACTATACACTTACTCTTATCGATGGACGCTAAATAACACAAATACATCTTATTTCTCATTTCATTTACTATTAAATTGTTTGTGTAATATTTAAGTTTTTAATATTCATATTTTTATATTAATTGAATTACTGTTATTACTATTATTGAATTAATTGAATTAATTGAAATGGCAAACAAATTTTCAGCATTCGGATGCCAAAGTGGATGTACCTCGATCTAATGCAGCTACAGGTCAAGAAAACAACCTTTCCTTTCATAGACACCCGTTGGATAATCCTGATCTAATGTTGAAATGGATACGAGACAATTTTCGAAGAACTTATTTTCAGGCATATTTCATTCCTTAATTAAGTTACACAGTGGAAAACACAGTTACACAGTCTTCATTTATGAGAAAACCGTTTTTCAGTTTTCATCCAGAAATCCATTGTGTGTGCGTGTGTGCGCGCAAAACTATTACGTATGTTTGTGTGAAAATACCGTGTGAAAGCTAGCCATAGATACAATACCTTTGTTATAAGTTACGTAATTAATATAGCAAATACAGAGAATAAATTCCAGTAGGCGAGATACAAAAATGCACTAATGTTATTCAACGGATTCAGTGGTGTTTCAAACGTACAATAGTTATCTAAAATAGTATCCAATCTAATGTGTCATCTCATGGCGTATGTTGTGTGTATGAGATATAGTGATATTGTATCATTATATATATATATATATATATATATATATATATATATATATATAAGTCGGTAAGACAAACTTTAAATTGATTAATGTGTGTGTGCGTGTGTGAGTGTTTGTGTACGTGTGTTTAGATGGCGTAGATAGTTATGCATACATAGAATTATGAGGTAAAGATGATTGCATGCAAAATAGGACAATTTAAGATGGTTCGAAGGTGACAAAATTTGGAACTTTATTACGCAATCACATGTGTACTGTGGTATGAAAATCAGTATTTATATTCATATCACATATACATATATACGCATACATATGTATACACATTTAAACACACATACACACACGAATTTTAGATAGTAAAATACAGTTTGTCTCTCCTTCTCTCTCTCCTTCTCTTCTCTCTCTCTCTCACTCTCTCTCTCACACACACACACACAAACAACACACATGCAAACACAAACATTACAAAATAAAAATACCATTAGAAGATGTAGAAAATACCCAGACCTCAGAAATACCCAAGCCAGAACCGCATAAATACTAATTACAAATTACGACTCTGAACGTAAATTCCGCCGACTGACATCAATTTAGTTGCTAACGAAAATGTCGTAAACCAACAGGATGTCTTTAAAATTTACTTGTTGCGGCCATATTTGTGTCTGTCTGTTTGTTTGTGTGTTGTGTGTGTATTTGTGTGTTGTGTGGTGTGGTGTGTGTGTTTAGCTAACGTAAAAAGACGATTTTTACGTCAAATTATCTTGCTAAAAATTTACCAAAACCTAATTAGAAATTGTATAATTGTATATATGATTAAGTTAAATTGATTGTGTGGTGTCTTTGCTAATATATATATATATATATATATATATATATATATATATATACACACGCGCGCACACACGCACACTTCATTTTATATTAATTTATAAATACTTTTACACAATTTAGCTATACTTTTATACATTATGTATTTTTATTACATAAATATATTTAATAAAAATAATGTATCCTATTATTTATGCCATTAAATTGAAAATAATAGAAGACCATATGAAACCTGATATCAATAACACTAGCTATACATATGCATACGGGGAAAACTATAATATACATACTATGACTTCAACTAGTATAAATTTAACTCAGTCTCTTCCTCTCTCTCCTTAATTCTCTTCTTCTCTTTCTCCTTTTCTCTCTCCCTCCTCCACCATTTGGACCATGTTTATCGGGGCCATCAATCAATCTTATCTATCTAAAATTACAACTCAACTGACGTTATATTACGTTAATTATGCGATTAGATTGATCGAACTTTGCTGATGGCAAGGATTAACTAATTTTAATTACTACTGTGTTTCGAATTGAATAAAATTGAAGCAATAAATTAATTAATTAGTTAGTTAGTTAATTAATTAGTTAATTAAATTAACTTAAAATGTGTGTAAAAAAAATTCAACGGTGCATACTCATGTTATAATAATTTATATATGTGTAGTCACAAAAAATTGATGTGTTATCACTCATCAGAATAAAAAAATACAAAATTTTAACATATGGGCAAGAATTTAATTCTAAAGTAAAATTTTGACAAAGTTACCTACCTATACGACGGTCGTTAAAAGATGTGGTTGCTGCAACAGCCTCAGATACGTAGCGACCGCTGCCACACATACTCAGCAGCAACATCATGCAACCGACGTACGTTGATAAATTTGTTATCACCGATGATGACGAGGAGAATGTGGATGACGTCATTGTTGATGTAATTTTGTTGTTGTTGTTGTTGTTGTTGCAACTTTTGTTGAGGGTTTCGCTGCAGGCCATCACAAAGAAAGGGGTTTATTCAATAATAAATAATTAAATGATAAAATGTGTTATTTTTCTCGTGTTAGTCTTATACAGTTAATTAATAATTAATTAGAAATTAATGATTATTATCAATTAAGTTTTAATTTAATATATTTTTTTATTATACTGATAAAATAAAATATAGTTGGTCCGTTTGATTAAATAAAATTTCGTATTTTTTTTATTATTAAAAATAAAATTAATTCTTATTCACAATTCATAATCATTCAAACAATTCTTAATACAACAAATTAAAATTTATTTCAAATTAATCTAAATTTACTTCATTCTATTAAAAAAAATCCTAAATTCAATTAAATGATTCTCTCATTGCCACATTATTAACGCTTATACATACAAACACATTTTACACACGCATATAGAAGGTTCAAACCGACAAGCAAAAAGCTAAAAGAAGAGTTTGAATTCATTGTCCTTAAAGTACCGGCCATATATATATATATATATATATATATATATATATATATATACATACATACATACATACATACAGGCATACACATATATACAAAAATACATACATATACAAACATGTATACATACATATATACACATATACGTTGACAACCCCGAGGTTCACATATATATGTATACATACATGTATACATACATACATATATACACATATATATGTATACGAACATGTATACATACATATATATGTATACAGACATGTAAACATACATACATATACACACATATATCTGTATACAAACATGTATACATGCATACATATACACACATATACAAACTTATACACATGTATATTATGTAAATACACATATATTTATACATACAAAGATATTAAATTAAATAAACAGACACAATCAATTGTGCGAGTTAGTATAAACACACACCATAGTATATGAAATGCTTGTTATGTTTACACACACGCACACACACACACATAAACACACACACATATATTCATGTATATATATTGTATATTTAATATAAGTAGTTGTGTGTTCTGCATGTGTTCATATATATACATATACAGACACACAACTACATATACATATATTTTAATGTAACAAAACATGCATATAAACACACACACATACAATACACACACACACATACAATACACCTATTAACACATGCACAAACTTGCACTTGCACGCACACGGTTAAATAGTATTCCACTTATATAGACACAAAAACCTAAACACACACACATGTCATAGACTCTCTCTCTCTCTCTCTCACACACACACACACACATACACACATACACATGGAGAGATACATGGCATTTGTGTATAAGTGGACAGCTTGTGTGAGAATAGCAAGTAATCCACTAATGCTACTTTATTAATAATAAATCAGTATCATCTGGAATACACGGACACACATACGCACACACCACACACGTACACGTACACACGCACACGTACACACACACAGATTATAGAATTAGTTTGTATATAAATATATAGTGTACTATTATGTAAATGTAACGCATTACAGACATACAACGAAACACATGCATTTGAATGAGTTGTCGACATTTCAGCAAATTATCACGTTCAAATATTTACAACATTGTCTTCTCCTCCTCAACTGACATCATCATCACCATCCTCATCATCATCACCACCACCACCATCATCATCAGCTATAGTTCATAGCTGCTGCTGCTGATGATGGTGGTGGTGGTCCATTTTTAATCAAGGAATCAGATTCGGAAGGATTTGTATTCGACTTCAACAACCCATCGTCATCATTGTCGTCATCATTATCATTATTATCATCATCATTATTATTATCATCATCATTATTATTATTATTATCATTATTATTATTATTATTATTATTATTATTATCATTATTATTATTATTATTATTATTTCACCATCACCATCATCAGCGCCATCGCTATCTTTATATCATCATCAACATTATTAATTACATCATCATCGTAATTATTAAGTCTCGTAAAGCCAAAATTGGCTTTTGTCATTCGTCAAATTAAATACGCAATTAAATTTCTTAGATAAATAATTTAAGAATTGTAAGCTTGCTGTGTGTGTGCGCGCGCGTGTGTGTGCGTGTGCGTGCGTGTCTTTATAAACAGTTTATCTATCGCAAAATGCCTGAAATAACATTTAAATGTTTGTAACAGATTAATTTAGATACAAACTTTCACACACAGGTCTAGTGTGTGTGTGTTTGTGCGTATGTGTGTGTGTGTTTGTCTGTTGGTGTGTGTGTATTTGTGTGTGGTGTGTGTGTGTGTGGTGTGTGTGTGTGTGGTGTATGTATGTGGTGTGTGTGTGTATGTGTAGTGTGTGTGTGTATGTGTATGCGCGTTTATTTGTGATTTATCATTCATTTAGTTCGAGTTTACCAATTAAATATGTTGTGTGTTAGAATAACAAGAATACAAGTGTTTGTTAGTGTTTGTTTCTGTGTGTATGTGTGTGCGTGCGTACGTGCGTGCGTGCGTGTAAGTTTTGTTGGGAATTTATGGTTAATGATATCTGATAATGTTGTTTATGGTTGACGCGGTGTAGCTTTATAAGGCTGTCTCCTATTTCACATGTTGTGCCCCTTATAACTGTTCATTATTGTTATTATTTTTATTATCTTTACTATTATTTTCATTATTTGTGTTGTTGTTGTTATTGTTATTATCATTGTTATTATTATTATTATTATTATTGCTGTTGTTGTTTATTATACTTTATTAATGTTCATTTCCATATCGCTTAATGTAACAGTTAATCGTACCACGGCTAGTTATTATAATAATAATTGTAGTAGAAGTCGATGTTGCTGTCAGCAGTAGTAGTAGTAGGTGCAGCTACCACTACTACTACTTAATAACAACAATGTAAAAGTTGATTAAAAACTTACTTATCGATACACTTACATTGTTCCTATCATCATTACATTATTGCACCTAACTACCTATCGTATTAAATTACTCTCAGCCTTAGTAAATAATAAATTTAGTTTGCTAGTGTTTGTTTCTGTGTGTATGTGTGTGCGTGCGTACGTGCGTGCGTGCGTGTAAGTTTAAATTTAATTAATTTAAATTTAATTTTAATTTTAACTAAATTTAAAAAAATAAAGTAAAACTACGCTCAACCAATGTAATGAATGTATGTATTTACATGTGCATGTGTGTTGTGTGTAAAACGTCTGTGTGTGTGTTTGTGTGTGCAAATTCCATATAACCGCGCAATATTAACACCAGTAAAATAAATGAATTAGTCTTGAAATAATAACATGACTATAATAAGATATAACGAAATTAACTAAAATATAACGAAAATGTATACGTGTGTGTGTGTGTGTGTGTGTGTGTGTGTGTGTGTGTGTGTGTGTGTGTGTGTGTGTGTGTGTGTGTGTGCTAGCAAACTCAATAAAATTCTATATAACCGCGCAATAAATAAAACTCTATATAACCGCGGAAAATAAATCTAAATAACGAACGTAAAAAATGAGACTCGACGCCCCCGACCATGTGCCGAGGGTCAAATGATCTGACTTCAACGTTTTTTCGGCTCCTATTTATAATATTTTCATTCATACATTCTCAATATTTCAATCATTCTTATCAATTAAAGCTTGTTTGATGTATACAAAACACTACCATACATGCTTAACGACAAAATACTAACTATACTAGCAGGAAATTAAGGAACGTCACCCTAACTTCCTGATTGGCTCGTTTGGTTTGGAACCGGATAACGCACACGCACACGCACACGCGCAATTAATAATATTTTTATTTACACAGCAATTATTTTAGTAAAGTTATTTATTATTTCTAGACATTCGTTTTATTAATAACCCCCTCATGGACGGATGCCTTGACGTGGCGAGGGGCCTTCTCACTAAATGCCGTTCAAATAAGTGCCTCCTCTTCTCCACTTGTTTGTTTTCTTGAAATTGCGATTCTCTATCTTCTTGTTGATTGCATTTTTTAGCGCAAATATTCTCAAGTATTGGTTATATTAGCATCTGTACATACGCACATGTAAATATAACAAACATTATTGCACTATTGTCTTAGCGCCTGGTCACATTTTTTTTATTTCTTTGTTTTATATTTTCATTATTTATTTTTGTTATTTTTTTACGGTATAGAATTGTATAGAATTTGCACGGTTATATAGAGTTCTATAGAGTTACATACATGCACACATTCGTTGTTTTGTCCTTTGAAGGGCCACATATGTATTCAAATAGCAGATTTTTTGGACCTTTTTATTTGTCTCGTGATATGTGGCTGACGATCTTTTTTGTGGTCGTAATGTGATCTTTTTTTGAATGACTTGTCTGACACTTATAATGTTTTATTTCTTTGTTTTTCTCATTAAGATCATCATTATCGGTGACATCATTATGACTATCATCACTAACAATACTATTATCATCGCTGTCATCGCTATTGTTATCATCATCATCACTATTATCACCATCATCGTCGTCTTCGTCATTTTCACCATCATCATTAACTTTATGATCATCATCCTGAAAAGCAATAACATACATACTCATCATCATCATCCCCATCCTCATCCTCATAGTCTTCGTCGTGGTGGCAATACAAAAATGTCGCTCCGTGTTATGCTTATGTTAACAGCTTTATTGTTAGTCGTTCGTTCGTTCATTCGTTCATTCGTTCATTCATTCATTCATTCATTCATTCATTCATTTGTTGGTCCGTCTTTCCACCCTTTTCCGTTCCATTATTTCTTTATTCTTCTTTTATTTCATTTCCACTTTCATCCACCCATCCATCGATTCTTCTATCCATTCATCCTCCTCCCATCTTTTAATTTCAACTTTTCAACGAACATTCGGCCATCTCTCTATCCATCTAGATTTTCATCTATCGTTCGTTCGTTCTTAAATTTGTTCGTTTGTTCGTTCATCGCTTGTTTGTTTGTTCATTCGTTTTTTCACTCAATGATTCATTCCTACATTCATTCGTTTTTTAGTTAATATATTATTCCTTAGTTAATTTCTTTATTCACTCAATCAATCATTCATCTTAATTTCACCCATTCAATCATTTTTTCATTTACATCTGGCATCTTTTCATAGGCCAGTCATTATAATTTAATTAATTTTTTACAAGTTCTGTAAATTTTTTGTTCATATTTTTATTATTAGTTATTATTACCAGCTATTATTATTAATAATAATATTGTTGTTGTTGTCATTATTTCATCATTATTATTATTATTTTGAAATATCTCCAGTTAGTTTCTATAATAACTTTAATCTTTCATTGTTTAAAAAATTATGTGGCCGGTTTCTTTTAATGATGAGTTGATAGAGAGACTGTTATAAGGTTATCATATGGCATTTATTGCGACAGAAACAATTTTCGATATAAATTTGAATATATTTCACCGCTCTGTACTTTTATTTTAAATTGAGCATAGTGGTTTTTTATTGACATTTCATTATTTTACCATTTCATAGTTTTTAATTATTTAATAAAAGAGTTCTCATTATTATTATTATTATTATTATTATTATTATTATTATTATAACTATATTAAGACTGATTACATTTCTCGTTGTACGCATTTTATATCTATAATGGCGAGCATCGTAGACTACTTTCTCATTTTAATTCATTTTATTTTATTTTATTTTATTTTATTTCATTGAATATTTATTTCGCCCCTTTTTTGGAAAAAAATAAAAGAGTTCCCATTATTATTATTATTATTATTATTGTTGTTGTTGTTATTTTTATTTCTCAGTCCGACTAACACTGAACAAACAAATACTAGGAGTTGAATAAGAGAGATAGATAAGTTGTTGCTGCTGTTGCTGTTACGGCTGCCACGTGTAACGGGTCTCGTTCGTTCTTCAGCCTCTAAGTTGGCGTTTTGTGTTAACTTCTTTAGCTACTTAATTAACGCTGACAAGTTCATTCGAGGAAATGTACACAACACACACACAAACACACCCACACACACACACTCACAAACACGAAACGAAACGAAACAAACCACACAAACACACAATATTGTGACATTCTGTAAACATTTATTTAAAGTACAGTAAACACGCACACACATACATACACACATATACATACACACATACGTACACGCATTCACACATATACATATACATACACACACACACACACACACACACACACACACACACACATACATACATACACACACATACATCATATACATACACACATACATACAAACAAACATGCATACATATATACGTACACACACACACATATACATACATATTGTTATAACCGTGCTACCGAACGCACTAGATTCTAGCGTATTCTAGAATGTTCTAGTGACTGGAACGTTCTAGAGTATGCTGGAATCGGACCATCGGGAAGAATCTAGAAACGACGCTTGCGAAGAGTATATAAGCGCACGTCGCAAGATATTTGTGATTGGTGATATTCGTGATTGGTGATATTCGTGATTGGTGATATTCGTGATTGGGATATTCGTGATTAGTGATATTCGTGATTAGTGATATTCGTGATTAGTGAAATTCGTGATTTTGTGAATAGCGATTCGGTGAATTATTTAAAGCGATATTTGAATTGTTTGTTGACGTTGTCATAGCGATAGATTTTGAAAGATTTAAAAGTTAATTGTTGCGTTAGTGCGAATTTACTGGAAATAAACGATTAGTTGATTTCTTCTGTAAATAAAGTTTAATAACTAATAATAGTTGATTTCTTCTGTAAATAAAGTTTAATAACTGTTTGGAGT
>NW_008704659.1:1880326-1881120 GCF_000326865.2 Helobdella robusta | reverse complement strand
GAAGAACATTTGATCAACACGTCGAAAACTTACGGGAGATCTTCACAAGACTTCGGGTGGCAAATTTAAAGCTGAACGTTAAAAAGTGCAGGTTATTTTCTAAAGAAGTTAACTATNTGGGGCATGTGGTATCTTCAGATGGAGTTCGAACCGATCCCAGCAAGATAGAAATTGTGAAAGACTGGCCAACTCCAAAGGATAAAAATGAATTGCGCAGTTTTCTGGGATTGGCAACGTACTATCGACGTTTTGTAAAGGATTTTGCAAAAGTTGCCAGACCTCTCCACCAACTTACCGAGAAGGACCGAGTTTTCAACTGGAATACCCTATGCGACTCAGCATTTGAAAAGTTAAAAGTTGAACTATGTGATGCTCCTTTGCTAGCATATCCAGTTCGTGGCAAGACGTTCGTGTTAGATACTGATGCAAGTAACAACGGAATCGGAGCCGTTTTGTCACAGCATATAGACGGAGAAGAAAAGGTGCTAGCGTATTATAGCAGAGGATTCACAAAACCCGAACGAAACTATTGTGTGACCAGGAAGGAGTTACTAGCAATAGTCAATGCAACAAAACACTTCCACAAGTACCTTTATGGACAGAAATTTCTTCTCCGAACTGATCATGCAGCGTTAAGATGGCTCCTCAACTTCAAGGATCTTGAAGGACAGATGGCCCGATGGTTGGAGCGTTTACAAATGTACGACTTCGAGATCGTGCACCGCAAAGGAACAACTCATAGTAATGCTGATGCTCTCTCACGTCGACCATGTTACCAGGATGCAAATACTGCG
>NW_008704659.1:1768699-1880276 GCF_000326865.2 Helobdella robusta | reverse complement strand
ACAACCCACAGCGGAAGAAAGGACGGTCTCCAAAGCTCCAGCGAGGGTGGGAAGGACCTTATCAAGTCATCACCCGCTTGAATGACGTCGTCTACCGTATTCAGGAATATCGGAAGCCGAGAGCAAGAATGAAGATCGTCCATTTGGATAGACTGGCTCCGTACCATGCGGACACCGGAACGAAAGCTGTTCGGGACGAACAGAACTAAGAAGGGGGTAATGTTATAACCGTGCTACCGAACGCACTAGATTCTAGCGTATTCTAGAATGTTCTAGTGACTGGAACGTTCTAGAGTATGCTGGAATCGGACCATCGGGAAGAATCTAGAAACGACGCTTGCGAAGAGTATATAAGCGCACGTCGCAAGATATTTGTGATTGGTGATATTCGTGATTGGTGATATTCGTGATTGGTGATATTCGTGATTGGGATATTCGTGATTAGTGATATTCGTGATTAGTGATATTCGTGATTAGTGAAATTCGTGATTTTGTGAATAGCGATTCGGTGAATTATTTAAAGCGATATTTGAATTGTTTGTTGACGTTGTCATAGCGATAGATTTTGAAAGATTTAAAAGTTAATTGTTGCGTTAGTGCGAATTTACTGGAAATAAACGATTAGTTGATTTCTTCTGTAAATAAAGTTTAATAACTAATAATAGTTGATTTCTTCTGTAAATAAAGTTTAATAACTGTTTGGAGTATTTTATTCAATCGAAGATTTGAACCCGTCGCATCGTAAACCGGTTACGACAGCGAGTATTATAACAATATACATATGCACTTACACACATGTACACACATGTACACACACACACACACACACATTTACGTATCATTTCAGATCTTTCTTTTGTTTAGATGTTTTTCGTATGTTCGTTCGCTTTCTATTGAATTTATAATTTTTGATAATTTTCTCATTAATCATGTTGACTCTTTCATGTGTATTTATTGTTTTTTATTCATTAATTTTATTTTACTATTTCTTTCAGTCAATCATTAATTCGTTAATTCGTTCGTTCGTTCGTTCGTTCGTTCATTCATTCAGTCAGTCATCTGTTTGTATTCATACATTCATCTGTTCATTCAAACGTTTATGAAGGACACAAACATACAACTCAATCGCTTACAAATGAATTAAATAAATATACATAATACACGAACACATATACATAGAGGCACGTAGAGACATGCAACAGACACAAAAAACATACACGCAGATCCACAGAAACACACACACACATACATACAAACAAACACACAAACAATTACACAAACTTACGAACGCATACACGTATACAAACACAATTACACACACACATGTACACACATACGTACACGCACACACACAACTGAAACAACTTTTTGTCGTCAAATAACTTGTTGATTTAAAACAAAACCTCAGCGGTGCACGTTCTACATACAACAGATGTACAGTACAGTGCATTCGTACATGAAACTTGTACCACAAATACAATGAAATACATTCATTTTATGCACATACACACGAACATACAAATACACATAATACATATATACAGTACATGTACATGCATACACACATACATACATAGTTATCTAACCAAACACATACACATACATGTGCTAAACGATGTATGTTTGATTTTTTGTGCCCTTCATTCATTGATTTGTTTTTAACACACACACACCACACACGCGCGCACACACACGCACACAAACAGGTATATATATATATATACACACGCGTCTATATTCAAAAGACGAGATTGTGTTTTGTTCGGTGAACGGTTATTGTTTATATTGTTGTGATAGCCAATCCCTTACCTTTTTGTTGAGGATTGTCTGCGCTGGCTCTGGCAGAGGCGTGTTTGCCTGCCTGAACCTAACTAGCTTTCGCCTACACACGTCACAGACTTTTGATCTGTATTTTTTTTATTTAGTTTTGTCTCTTATTTTGTTCAGTGAGTTGTTATTTTATTCATTGTTTTTAGAGTAAACGTACTAGATGATTGAGTATCACTACACACATGTATCTTAGTACGAGATGATTGAGTATCGCTACACACATGCATCTTAGTACGAGATGATTGAGTATCACTACACACATGTATCTTAGTACGAGATGATTGAGTATCGCTACACACATGTATCTTATGAAAACACGAGCATGAAAAGTCATTTTTTTAAATACAAAAAAGATTTTCCGGGGTCGGATGAAAAATATCCCACTTCGACTCGGCCCCTCAAAAATTCAGACTCCGAAAAATTCATTCAACTCCGACACCCTGATGCTAACGACCAGCTTGCCAAATCAATAGTCTCCTTTGTTCGGTTCAAACATCGTCTTTCGAAGAGAGTATTAGATTGAATGCAAAATTAGATTTCATTTTTCAACCAATTCATTCCTTTCTAAATCTTTCTGTTGAAATGTTCTGTTTATTTATATTATAAATGCTTAAATCGGGTTAAACTTAAATACAATGATTCACTAGCCATTTTTCGCATGTTTAATAATGTGTTACATAGGTTTGTTGATTGATTGTAGTTTTATGAAAGCCGCTGTGTAACGTTATTCTTTGTATTCTATTCTACATGCTTTGTTTGATTATAAACTCATTGATGCAGACGAGAAGGTTGTATCGTGTTATTGCAGGTCTGCACGTACGTACTCCCTGCCAGCCAGTACATGATGCTGTTTATTGATCGCGAATTGTGATTTTCACATACAAATTTTTCATGATTTATTGACATATATAATGCCATTTAAAATAGAGTGTTTCAGATCAATCCTTTTTCGTTATTGTTCGTCGTTTGAGTCTTTTTTTTATTTAGTATCTATTGTCATTATTATTATTACATATAATAACAATAACATTAACGTTTAATTAGTTTTTGAATAATCGTTTAATAATATTAAGACACGTTTTGCTGGACCTACCTATCACCTGTCACATTCAAAGCTAGGAAATAAACTGTTGTCCACTTATCATCATCTCAATTCTAATTGAACCTTATTGGCTCGTGAACGAAGAGAAGATCAATATTTGCATTGTTCAACACTGGGTTTGATGATTATTATATAGGTATGTTGATAAAGCAACTATGCCCTGCGAGTTAATAAATCTTATGAAAGTTAACTTCAAAATTTATCATGTGATTGAGTGAAAGAGTTAGAACTATGGTTTTATTTCATAAGTGCAACGGAATGTGCAAGTTTCGCTTACATGGTCCATGTGAGAAATTCGCTAGCCCTAAATGACACAATTACAGTATAACATCACCTTGAGTTACTGAAACTCTTTTTTGAATGAACTCTTGGCCTGGAAGATATGAAATGATGTTGCCATTTCTTCCTCTGTTGTTAAGCTGCACACTTCACTACATTGTCGTTGAATACCAAAAGGAGTTGAACATGAAACATGTAGTATTTAAGATGATTCTGCTACCATTTGCTAGTGCCGTCAACATGATTAATTTTTGCAATGGAAGTAACAGTAAAGTTAACTTGGATGTTTAATTTTTGTTGTAAGTATGAGAGGTAGGGTTGAATGGTTGATCTATTGGGTTTTTTTATTGCTCCACCAACTACATTGTTCTATTCGAATCCGCTTTTAGTTGGTTTTCTTTGTTGTTCTTCGCTACCATTAGATCAGAGGCATTAGCGCCTAACACAACAAACTTGCTATAAAATTTCGTTTCATATTATTTCATTAAAATTGTCACGCAAATCTGACGATTATTTAAAATAATGTCGGTCAGATTTTCGAATGAAATCTCAAGCAATGGCAAAAATGCAAATAGTAGTGGATACAAAAACACAGTGACATCAACTCCTGACGACTTTATGACGAGTGCCTCGTCCGATGATCGCCAGGATAACATTAAATATAACTATCTGATTAGTGCGCTGATTGATTATGCCAGAGCAGAAGGTGTCTTGAAGGATGTAGAGGCCAGACACGAATGTTTAGTCTCTAATTTTAGTTCTTATGATGCTTCCAAACTGGGGTACAACAACAATGGAACTGCGAAGTTCAAGTTAGATGAGGAGAAGGCTTTTACATCTGATGAAGAAAGAATAAAATTTATTGTGGAAAACAGACTCAATGCCTTAAACAAAGAGGTTGAGCAGGAAGTTTTGCTTGAAACAGTTTCCAAGAAAAAAACTCTGATGAAACAAAGTCAATTAAATAATCAATCAAATCAACGCATGACATCAAAGTTGGTTAGTTCAGTCAATACATTGCCAGTTAATTTAAGACCAAAGTCTAGAAACCCACCTACTTTCACTAACAGATCAAAATTTATCAAGACTACTGATCCACAAGAGCAGTCAAAATCTAAACTGACTTTAAGTAAAAGTGTACAAACTATAAGCAAGTTTAAGAAAACATCACAACATTCCCACAAGCAAAATGATATTCCTTACAAGTTTGTGCCATCAAACATATCAGAAAACATAAATTCAGGACCATTTCAAGCGAGTCACCCACCTTACATCCCATTATATCAGAGGGGGCCAACGTATCAAACCCCACCAAATGCACCTCGTGATGTCAAATATGTCATAGGCGTTAATGGCAAATTGATACCTGTTGTTAGAAATCTGGGTTTTACAGGTCGGTCATAAATTATTTTTTGAGTTTGTGTAGTTTAAAAGTTATATATTCATTTTTTATAACATTTTTAGATTTGTAATTTAAATTTTTTTGATTTGTATTTTATAGTGTCTGTATAAACTTACTGTTTTTTTGTACAGTGGTGAAAAATGACCAAAACTTGCCAGCCAACATCAGCAACCTTGCTCAACATGTTAGCACACTAACAACATCAACATCTGTAACATCAACAGCTGCAACATCAACAGCTGCAACATCATCAACAAAACCACCACCAACAACAACAACAGGCATAGATGCATTCATACAAACATCTCTTGACTACAACCACAACAACTGCCAGAAATACAATGATAAACATTCACTGTTGATGAACAAAAAATCAGTTGGCGTAAACACACCTGATGATTTGTATAAATTGAATGTCATTTCAAGTACAACTTCTACTAACACAAACACGGTTCCTGCTACTAATGTTATTGATAATAATGGACATAATGGACTAAATATCAATGCTACTAATTATCAAGTGAATGTAACAAATGTAAGCACTACTACTACAATTACTGCTACTAGTAATTCAATTACATTTCCGGGTTCAGTTAGTAAAATCAGTCAGACACAGCAGACCAGTTATGAAAAAAGAGAGAAAAAAAATGACGATAATGGTAGAGATGATGAGGAAGAGAATGATGATGCCAAAAAAAAGAAAGACGATGAGAATGACGTCACCTTCATAAAAACACCCTCACTTAGTCCGTCACCGTCTCACTCTCCATCATCATCACCATCTTCATCATTTATGTTCCCATGGACAGCCAAGCAGAGGTCTGCCTCATCTGAACCTAAGCTACCTACACCATCTCCAACGTTGGAGGTTGAGGAATTGGATGAAGAGCAACTTATTAGGTGTTTAATTACTTCTCATTTATTTAATTTCTTATATTTAAATTATTTGATTTCAATTAAATTTTTTAGTAATTATGTTATTTCAGTATATTTATTTGTTTATATTTTTTTTCAGAGTATCTATTTACTTATAAGGATTTTTTAAAAAAATTTTCTTTAAATTCATTAAACATAAAGAGATAGATACTTAATTTTAGATATAAATAAATAAAAATTAAAAAAAATTATGATACACGACTGAACTTAACATGAGGCTAATTATTCAGGATGAGGAAAAACAGAAAAGTGAAACTAATGAAAAGTATTTCCACATCGCCTATTCAAGATGCTTCCATGGTTGTAACCACCACTACCACAGTAGCAGCAGCAGCTACGACAGCTGCAGCAGCAACAAACAGCAACCCTGATGACATTCTACAAAAACTTTTATGTCGAATCGACGCTATCATGGACATGAAACTTTCCTCAAGCAACAATAACCAACAGCAGCAACAACAACATCAATTAACAATGCTGCAGTCATCAGCAAGACTAGCAACAACAACAACAACAACAGCAACAACATCTCGTCTTAAAGTCAGCAATTTCCATGGCACTTTTATTGATGCCATCAACATTAACGACAATGACGATGATGTCAACTTGAATTCACTCGACACACAAAACATCTTAACCACAGAGGACGACAACAACAACGACGACGACGATGATGCTGTTGTTGATAATTATGATGATGATGATAATAATGATAATGATAACGATGGTGGAGATAATTTCAATGCAAAGAGTAGCATAGATAAGTTGTTCACAGATGATACAGAAGTTTCATCATCGTCATCAGCAACGTGTAATGATATCATATCCGAAGGACAGTTACTCATTAGTGATGGCGAATTGATATCTATATCCATCGATCCTGGTTCTTATTTGCTTATTATTATTATTATTATTATTATTATTATTTTCTTGTCATTTTTAAACTATAATTTACTAAACATTAAAACATTATTAATTTTTTTTTGTAATAAAATATCCTATATTCATTTGCTTTATTCATTTATTCATTTAATTATTCGTTCATTCATTCGTTCGTTCATTCATTCATCCATTCATTCATCCATTCATTCATCTATTTATTTATAATTTTTCAGAAATAGAAGCCAGAATAAAAGGCTACTTACTCAACGAATTTAAAGAAATCTCACAGAGAGAAGATGGAGAATTGAGTAATATTATGTACGAAAGTAGCATCGTTAGTATTGGCTGACGAGATGGCGCATGGATGGATATAAGGCGTCTCTGGTGCACTTTGTTGTCTTATAAGTGGATCTAGGCATATTTATTCGTGTGTGTGTGCGTGTTTGTGTGCGTGTGTGTGTGTGCGTGTGTGTTTGTGTATATATGTGTGTGTGTGTTACTTCGCATTGTTATTTATTTTTACCATCGTTATTTTTTTTTGTTGTCTTCTGTAAATAAGCATCAATAACGCTACATTGTATAAATTATATTATATACAATATTAAAGTGATATTAATATATGATATTAAAGTAACTTTTCTCTCTCTCTCTCTCCACTTATCTCTACAGTTTAGTGAGGGCGAAATTAAACCAAGCACCAACCAATCACGTGGTGACATGAGTCTTCATCCTATTCATCCTTCCCATCACCATCCTCCTCTTCAAAGTTTGGTCAGTCAACTTCGACCCCGGAAAATTTATCGACCTAATAACGTCGGTCAAAAAATCCAACCAACGCTCAAACCGTTCCAGCAGTATAAACAACAACAACAACCACAACAACAACAACACGTAGACAACACAAGCAGAGTGATCAACAACACAGGTCTTGCCATGTCTTATAGTTTTTCAGAAGGTAAGGAGACTAATTTTTTCTATTTCAAATTTTAATATAGAATTTTTACAATGTTTTTTACAATGTTTATTTGTGGCAATCTTATTTTACTAGATTATTTCCACAAAAATTTGAATTTCTCAAAATGTTATTAATTAAAATCCACTTTTAAATTTATTTTCCCAGGTGAGATACCAGCGGTCGACGACAGTGAATTTTCTCTTTCTAATGGCAACCATGGTAACATCTGGAAAAATCTATCTTCTCATAAGAATTACTCTAAAAATAATAACAGTGACGTCATTCCCTCTCAAAACACTCACGCTAAAAATAGTAACAATATCGTAGACACTAATTTATGTTTAACTAATAATAATAGTAACGCTTTACGCCACAACAGCAGCAAAAACGTCAAGAGTAGTAAGAATGGTGGCGATTCGATGAGTGAATATGCCGATGAAGATGATGGTACCATTATTAGTGGCGATTATGAGAGTGGCGACAAACAAGATGGCGTTAGAAGTAATGTTGGTGATGATGGTATTGGTGAAGAAGACGATGATGATAATGAATTTAACAAAATGGTTTTAACAAATGCTGCTGCTGATGATGATGATGGTGGTGGTGGTGATTATGATTATAATTATGACTCTGAGGCAGACGTTAGTGGAGGTGATGATGGTGATAACAAAATGACTAATCATGGTAAAGATGATGATGGTGATGACAGAAATGTAAAAACTGGAGATATTTTCGAAGATGCAGATACGAGATTTGAAGATAGTTTAGAGCTGCTTAAACTTAAGAAGTAGTTAGTTAATCAATTTCTTATATAAATGTTATTTATTTTATTTTTAATAGTAGGCGTAGTTTTGCATCAGAACGACTAAATTTCAATTTTTTTGTCCTAATACAGAAAATATAATTAAGTTTGTTTTTATCGTGATTAATGAAGTATCATAATAATTTTTTCTAAAACTATTAATCCATTTTTATTTTCATCCAATTATTATGAATAATAATGAAGTTAAATAGTGAAAGTTGCCATTTATATTGTGGGAAAAGATTTTCTTCAGCTTTGGTGCATTATTTCGATAAAATAAATTTTAAATTGTGAAATCTCAGTGATTAGTAAAAGGCACATATCAATATCAATCATATATATACATAGAATAAGAATCAGGTAACGATTAATTACAATTTAAATATCCTAGCTATAAGTTCTAAAAATGTTTCAAAATGACGGAAGAAGTATGACAAAAATGACTAAAACAAAACGAAAAAATGTGAACGTTGTTAATTGCGATGCAGTGTTGCATCTGTCGGAGTTGCAACATAAAGTAAGGTCGTTCGGATCTTCGACCTTCTCGTTACATTTCTTTGAACAACCTCTGATCATTCTGTACGATCCGTCTGCTGCTGTTGTTGTCGTTGGTCCTTTGGAGAAGTGCTTCTGTTGGGCATGTTTGGTTTTCATCGACTAATTTAATTAATTTTTTTATTAATTCATTCAATCAATTAATTAAAACCAATAAAATTCATTTGTTGATTAATTAGTTTATTTATTCATTCACTCGTTAGTTCGTTCAGATTTATTTCAGTTGAACAATTAATTAAATAAATTTATATATACTTAAATTTCACTTATCAACTTTCAAAGGGAACGGACAAAAACTCGGTTTTAAAAAATTACTGAAGCCACTTACGTAGCACTGTCCTGAACATGGAACGAGCAACAATTCGTCCCAGTCCGACTCTTCAAACGGATCGTCACACTCCTTGCTGCCTAGGATATGGTCCGGATTTTTAGAATGCATGTAACTACACATATAACACATTGACTTTTTTGATTTTGTGTTCTCTCTTACTTCTCTCATCTCGGGAATGTTTGATTCGGGATTTATGTGTTGTTGTTGTTGTTTATCTAGTTTCTCGTCCGGATTGTATGGGTAGTGATAAAAATCAGGAACGCTTTGGTCGTCGTCGACGTTGTATTCGAAGCCGTAGTCGAATTGAAATTGTATCGGTGGTTGCTGCTGTTGCTGCGGTGTCGAGGTGTTCATGGCGTTCCTCTTCTGCTGCCGAAGTTTCGTTTGGTTCGTTCCAGTGCTGTCATTGTCGGAACATTCTACCGTGGTGGGATTTCAAAATTATCATCAACTGTTAATCTAGCAATCAGAAATTTTAACCGGACACACTGTTGATGGATTCGTTCAATACATCAAACAATCTTCAATTAATCGGTCAACCGATCAATCAATTTATCTTCAATCAATCAATCTTCCATTAATCAACCATTCAATCATTCATTCAATCAATTTATTTTTATAGCTCCATGTTATACCTGATTTGATTAGAAAAGCACAATTGTTTGTTTATAAACTTTATTTTGGCACACACGCTTTCATGGAGAAAAAAATGAAGGACTGAAGTAACATAGATAAAGAGGTAATTAATTGTTTCCAATAGATAGTAAAACATCTGTGTATATGTGTGTACGTGTGTGTGTACATGTGTGTAAATGTATGCGTGCATGTGTGTGTGGTGTGTGAGTGCCTTTATGTGTGCGCGTTTGTGTGTGTACGTGTGTTTACATATTTCGCGGAAAGGAAATACATTTCTTATCTAATTAAACCTTGTTTTCTTTCTTATGTTATCAAATAATGCATTCAAAAGGAATGAGTGAGAGATTGGTGGAAAATTATATGATGGATGGATGGATAGATGGATGGATGGCAGAACGATAGATTGATGAATGGATGGATAACTGAATAAATGAATGAAAGAATAAATATATAAATGGATAAATAAATGGAGGAGAACGCTTTCCAGGTTCGATAGCTGCAAAAAAACAATTCGCCCGAATTTATCTCATTTAAGCAAACATGACTGTGTGGTGCTTGTTAATGCAGTTGTAATGTAGTAATGCGAAGAATTTTTGTGGGGAAGACGACGACGACGACGATGATAATTATGATGATGATGATGATGGTGGATACAATGACTAAAATAGTGATGAAAAAGACGACACATATCTTCACGAAAACACATACACACATACGCACACACATACAATCGAACATACACATATACATTTATACAAACATACGTATGTATGTATATATGTATACATGCATACATACAACACTGAAACAAAGATTATGGTTTTAATTAAAAATTTCAATTAGTTTCTAGCAGTTTCGAGCACTTCAGCGTTACTACATGCTAATACTATATACTACATGCTAATGCTACACACACAAACAAACACACACGCACACAAATACACTCTCTCTTTCTCTCTCTCTCTCTCTCACACACACACGCACACAAAGCGATGATTTCACAAACATTCGGTATTACCGTAACTTAAAGTTAATAATAAAAAATGTATAATTATTTACTGGCTGGCGTTATTAATATGTGTAATAATAAATTCTGATTTGTTATCAAGTTTATATTTCATTCATCTCTCTCTCTCTCTCTATATATATATATATATATATATATATCATCTCTCTCTTTTTCTCCCCCCCTTTCTCTCTCTCTCTCTTTCTCTCTCTCTCTCTCTCTCTCTCTCTCTTCGTAACTCTCATCTTTTTTTCGGTGTACTTTTAACCTGACAACATTAGCAATAGTTTGCGAATGAGAATTTATTGAAACATGTTGAAAAAAAATTAAAATTTGTACGAGGGACACAGAGTGTACATACGGAATAATGCATGTATGTAAGTTTGCTTGTATGTATGCTTGTATGTATGTATGTGTGTATGTATGTGTGTGTCTGTATGTGTTTGTGTGTGTGTAGGCATGTATGTATGTATATATGTATGTGTATATATGTATGTGTGTACCTACGTACCTTTGTACTAATAAACATAAACATCATCTTGAACTTGCTCCTACTACCACCACTACTATTTCATTTTTGATGAAATTGTTGATGTTAACGAGGAATAAAAAAAAAATTTAAACATCACCAGCTCTGAAATAATAATATAATGATGATGATGATATGATGATAATAACAATAATAATAATAATAACCACGAAGACAATCGTGATAAATATAATTTCTAATCAGTTTTTGGCTATGACGATGATGACGAAGATGATTATTATTATGATATTGTTATATATGTGATTATGATGATAATGTTTTTGTTGTTGACGATGACGATAATATGATGAGGAGGATAACGATGAGGCTGATAACATTATTAGTTAGTTAATTAATTAGTTAATAAATTTGTTAATTAATTAGTTAATTAATTAGATAGATAAATAATAAATTACGGTATAAAATGTGATACAAATATTTGAAAATGGATTTTGGAGTATAAGTGTTTGACACCATTTAGCAGAAACAAAACTTTTCTTTCATAGGCTTACAATGTTCGTTCATCTACCAAACTCATTCACTCACTGTATAACATCTCACCTCCCATCAATCAACAATAACTAAACATCACTACGTATCTACCAATCACTCTCTCAATCTCTCTCTCTCGCTAAATTTTTCTCTTTTAACCTTTTCTTTCTTTTTTCTCATTCAATCTTTCATTCTCTATCCTTCTATCTTGCTATTGTCTTTTATATAATTACTTCTTTTCTGTCTCTCCTTCTTTCTCTCTCTCTTTCTCTTTCTCTCTCTCTCTCTCTCTCTCTCTCTCTCTTTCATTTTACTTTACCACTCAATCTTCTAAACTTTTATCTTTTCTTTCTTGGATATTCATGCACACTTGCATTCATTCGTTCGTTCGTTCCTTCATTCATTCATTCATTCATCCATCCATCCATTCCTTTATTCATTCATTCATTCATTCATTCATCTACCCATCCATCCATCCATTCATTCATTTATTCATTCATTCATTCATTTAATGTATTTCGACTAATTATTGTTTTTTTCATTAACATTTACCTGATATTTAAGTTTAATAATCTTTGTCTAATTTCTTCCTAATTCACGATTTTTTCTTAAGTTTTTTGTCTATGCTAGAACACATAAAAATATTTTCCCGCCATAACTTAGAAAAAAGGAGGTCAAGGTTACGCTATATATATTTGTGTGTGCTATTATTATTATCATCATCATCATCATCATATTATTATTATTATATTATTAGTATTATATTATTATTATCGTTATCATCATCAACATATTAATGTTACTTAATTTTTAGTAAGGTTTAATTTTTATTTATTATATAACCTTTCATTTAGAATTTAAAAATATCAAACAAAGGCAAAAAATAAAAAAGACATCCATAGGCAATAAAAAACAGAAAAAAAGAAAAAAAAGAAATAAAGAAAAACTAAAAAAACGTCATGAAAAAACTTTAGCAAATCATCCAAGATGGTTGTTGGCTTCTGGCTGGTGTTTTTTGTTTCGCGTACGTATACATTCATTCATACAATCTTAGACAGATAAAACAATAAAACAAACAAACACAAACACACATAAGCACATGAACATAAACAGCAATATATAAACAAACATAGACGATAAACAAGAAGATATATCGAAAATTCCAAAACCCACTTGAAAACGGTATTGAGACATAAACAAATACTTTAAAAAAAGTTGATAAACAAAAGTAGAAAGCGCTATATAAATGATCTATACATATACAAGCACACAAAAAAGCTTAGAGGTAAAAGCTTAGAGGTACATATAGAAACCTTGGAAAATAGAGTACACTGAATATAGCGGATTTTTAAACAAGCCACTACAAACTCCATTTCTTTAATTTTCCGAAAAACGAAAACTGATACTTAAAATTTACTAAAATCTAATCGAAAAACTTAGGAAGCTTCCAAATATTGGGACTTCAAAAACAAATAAAAATAAAATACATTTCACGTATAAGGTATACAAATAACACCGTTAGAGATAAAAAGAAAAATGCAATAAAATACAAACATACAATCCAAAACATACCACAAAGCCAAAAATGTTATAAATCCAGACAGTTGTTTGCATGCATGGTACGAACAAAAATACAGTTCGGTGTATAATACAACAGAAACCAGGCAAGCACACAAACGTACTATTATTTGAGAGTACAATATGTCGAACGTAACCCAAGTACACAAAAAGTACATACGCACCATATACAATGTAACTAAACAAAAAAACGTGTTAAACAAATACTACATGCTACAAGTATATACAGAAGTACTGAAAAAAAGTACATACACCCGACAAAAGTACACACGTGTGTACACAGAACTAACCAACGAAGCAGTTAAGATTGAGTTGTGGATTGAAGATGAGTAACAGAAAGATGATTGGCTGTATAAAAAATCCTTTGATAACATATCTAACCTCCATCGGTTTTTATTGCGTTCATAATTATAGACAATATATTATTTTGATATTATTATATTTTTCTTATTTAATTTTTTATATTCATTATTAAAGTAGGAAAATATCGATTAATGCTAAACTAATTATATTATCCGATAGTGATAGCATTAAACAAAGTAGTATGTCGTTCATTTGCAATGTTTAACACGTTTATATCTGTTTATGTTTTGTCGTTCCTATTGTTACGAGATAATTAACTTTTTAAAAAAATATGTTTAAAATTTATGACAAAATTATTGACAAAACTTAAAAATAACTACACAACTGAGATAATTTTACAGATAGCCAAATATCACATTAAACTAAAATTACTGAAATTTTCTAAGAATAAATGAATGAATAAATAAACGAACGAATATATGAATGAGTAGATAAATGAGTGAATGAATTTTAAGAAAACTCGAATGTAATGTAAACAAACAAGTACGTTCGTTCGTTCGTTAGTTCGCGAGCAAACCACACTACTACACTTCATACAAACATCACCACAGCCAACAATCAAATCTTTTTCTTCAACTTTTCGTTATATTTGTTCATATACTTGTCACTTATATATATATACGTATTTTAAACTGTGTAGGTATGTATGTAATGTATGTATGTAATGTATATATGTTTATGTATGTATATTTATATATAACTAGCTCGTGATATAACACAGAGCAAACCCATAAAGAGCAACAAACCAATAGTAACAATAAACAACAACAACAATAATAATTTATTATTATTAATATATTATTAAATTGTATCGAACTGTTAATAAAAAAAAGGATTTTATTATTAATAAAATTTTTTTAAACATTCATGAATGTGTGGCATAATGAGACTTAAGCAATGATCCTTTATGTCACATTGTATGTAGGTATGTGTTTTTTTTGGAATTTTTCATAGGAATTGAGCTATAGCATATGAACCTTGGAGTTGATGTAGAAAAAGAGAGAAGCATTTTCGTCACTGTATAATAGCCATTAACCACCATCGATTACACGATATACTATTTAATCTTCTCAGTAAAAAATATGATCTATGTGTGACGTATTGGGTGACCTCATAGATGACGTCATATTGCGACGTTAAGCTTTCAAGATTGATTATTATTTTGAAAAATGCAATAGGGTGTTTTTGGTCTTAAACTCCATGGCGTTTCCATTTAAAATGTTACACGGATTATTATTTATAAAATGATTTAAATTATAAATATTATATTATGATATCGTAGGCAGAAATTTACTGTGATTTCTTTTTAATTTGACGACATTTGTTGCCTATTTCACACTTTTTATCATGAGTTTCGCATTGAAACCCCTAATATTTTTACAAGTTTGGTGAAATATTGTTGTCCTTAGGAGGATAAAACAAAATTTATATACAGATGTCAAATTTAACTTTGACCCTAACAAAAGTGACCATCGAAGGCGGAGGGCTTCAGAGCAAAAGTTCTACCTGGCTACACCTCTGATCACTGCGCAATAGTGTCAAAACAGCTAGATTAAAACCAACAACAGCAATATAAACATTTTTTACATACAGATAAAACCGATTGTCAAATATTTACGATCCCCTAATTGCAAACGACGCATAACACATGAAACACGTAATGGGTGAAAGATCTATTCGAACCCGGTGACTACACGCACTGCGAAACGGCACCAGGTGACCTTAACCACTAAGCCATCACGAAGCAAGGGGAGCATGTGGTGAAAGCACTAATCCCTCGTGTCCTTAAATGAAAAAAAAATCATAAATATTGTTTTAAATTTAGTTTATACATAATTCATTTTGATGTATTTTCTTTCTTCAATAAATTAACTGGAAGTTTAGTTCCTGGCGAGTTGAACAACAACACTTTGGTGGCATACAGCTGCATCGATTTATTCTTCTTAAGTAAGTGAGGTAGTCTTGTGCAGAAATCATGACACATGGATTTATTTTTTTGGATGACATCAACATTTTTATTTATATATATATACATACAAATGCCAGATCTATCGATACACATCGTTTTTTCAATCACACAATTAAATGAAAATCTTTGTTTTTATATTCATCCTATATATGCACACAGAAATATCATATCAAAAAAGGCAATAAGAGTTGTCTTTCATTTATTTATTTACTACCAATTAAAAAAAAGTTGTTTATTCAATTCAAGAAAAATTTAGCGGCCATCTAGGACGACAGCTCTTTTTGTTCTCTTTTTGTATACAATTCTGTACCCACATTCTCGACATCTGATGGGGACCTTTGGGGTGATTTCATTTTCTTGATGGCAATCCCCACATATGTATATCATTGACGGCTGTTTAGTGGTCGTCGTGTTAGGGGCCGGGGTGGCCGAACCATCTCTTGGTGTGTCCATGACAAATTTCACCTTGTTTTCAAATAGTCTTTTTCTGTAAATTTAAAAGAGATAATGGTAATACTACAATTATAATTTGAAATTGAGAGTGCTAAATGATACTAAAAAAATTAATAAATGAAATTGTTAAACAAAGTTAATCCTAATTTTCTTAATGAACAATAATAAAAATTGAATATATTACCATTAACATTTTGACAAAAATTTTAAAAATATCAATAAATATAATAAAATAAATATTAATTAATTTATAAAACAGACTTTCATAATAAAAACAAAATTCTTAATTTTTTTATAATAAAAAAAATAACGTAATTAATTATAATAAAAATAATGTATCCAACTTTATTTAAATTGAGATTCGAAAAATCTTTACAACAAATTTAATAATAATAATTCAAAAATTAACAATAAATTAGTTAAAATTACTAATAACTTAGCAATAAACGAACCTATCCTAGTTTGGATTTCACCGCAATCCCAGATAAGCGTACGATGAAAGCGATAATGCAATCGTAAACAGGCACAGAAATCATAAAAATATATTGCAAGCTAATGCAAAGAATAATAATTTAGGGCGAAGAAAATTTTACAACCTCTCACGCATAGTAACAAAAATTAAACTTGCAATCTCATGTAGCACATTATTTTTATCTAATATGTAGAAACGACTAACCAATCAATACTTAACTTTATATAACGAAGTGAAATTCCAATCCAATAGAAAGAACTGGAAGGGAAGGAGTTGTTTGAAATCTAATTTCGCATTCAATCTGCTTTTTCCCAAAGGCGATGTTTGAACGGTCGAATGGACGAAGCCATTGATTTTGCATGTAGATCGTTAGAATTTTATGATTTTTTTTCTGATTAACATAGTTATAATGATACCGGTTCATATAAATGTAGATCTAGTGACCTAGAATAATGGCAGATGGCTATTATGAATGATCGAACCCCTGTGAATTAACTATACTTCATGTATCTCTTTTTTCTCGTCCTTTGTGTAAATTTGTGTTTATACACGTACATATTACACATTACATATGAATTCGTATATAACCTGAAGCGTATCTTTTGATATTTCACTGGATGGCCTAACGATTTTTAAGCTTATGGCAACAATTAACCGTGTTAAATCATGTGATTAACCCGGTTTATTTATCACTATCACGGATATTGTAATCTCTAAATAATCGTAGTGATTAGTATTTTCAACGCTTACAAACATTCCACATCCACACTAATTCGCGGATTAACTTGACCAGTTTTTAACCATCATTAATTCAAGCTCTTAACCCGCATAACATTACCACGGCACAGTAAATTTTCAAAGAAATTTGCTGTTTCAAAACGAAATTTCTTAGATCAATTCATGTACACATAATAAATTTATTGAATGTTGCATAAATTGTACTCCATTGAATGAAAATGATTAAACGGTTAAAATTGTTTTAATCACGTTAACAATTTTTTGAACAAAGAATTAAAAGCCATCATACAAAATATAGATTTTTATACATACATTCTTTTGTCTTTTTTAATTCTATCTAGTTATATGTAGATATATGCATCACATGTGGATGTATGTTGTTGTGTCATGTAATGTAATGCAAGTACGATGTACGTACATACGCATATGATGTGCGTCAGTATATATGTACCATATACAGTCAGATCAGATATAGGTTGGGGCGATATATGGGCTTTTAATGCATTGGTAATGGTTTTGTCATGTATAAAAGAATAAAACCGTCCTAGCATTTAATAAGAATTGTAAGCCACCCAGCGTAGTTGCATCGCGTCCGTCGCAAACTACTGCAACGCATCGCTCGTTAATGTTGAAGATGTTTGTGGAGATGGTACTTTTGTTTGCAAGTTCTCTACTCTTAGGACTTATAATAAATATGGTGAGATGATTTGTTATTTTTTTAATCTACACACTGTTTCATCCGGCAATTTTTATATCATTTCATCAATTTCATTTTATTTTACTTGTTTTGGAAATACATTTCTGTTGTTATCTTAAAAGTGCTGCAAAGTGCTTATGTTGAACAATTATTCTGCGTTTTCGTTTATTAATAAAGAAAACATTATGTAACAAAATTGTATTACTTATTACGTTATTTCAATACGAAAGTCTCACATTAGCACATCGCTGATTTATAGAAATGAATGGATTGGAAGCGGAGAGATGAAGTTTCTTTGAATGGAATACTACAACTATTAATCAGAGAAGCATAAGTAGGTTGTTAGGAATAGGAAGGCACGCATGCAATGCAGCCCAGGGCAGTGCACAAATTAATGGAAAAAGGAAGGAAACTGCAATTAGGTGATCGTAAATATTTGACAATCGGTTTTATCTGGAAATGTCAACGATACGTTGTTGACATGTATTTTATAATTTTATTTTTATCTCCCTTATTATTCGTTTGAAATTCAATGTTACAGACTTAGACTTATTTTTTGGTTACTCATCAACTATCACTGCGTCAAAACTGAGTCAGTTTAAAATAACGTAATTTTTGTGGAGTCTAATTTTAATTTACGTTCTGCAAGCTAATTAAACTCAAATAAATAAAATTTTTACTCTAAATTGACAGGAAGCTTATGAAACGGATTACACAATGAGCGAAGACTCAGCGGATGTCGACGACAACTTCGGTTACATCGTTCTAAACCAGGTTCGAAGGCCTACGTACGACTCAGTGGATGAAGATTTTAACAGGGAAAACCACAGGAGAAGCGATAAATATACAAAACCTGAAATGTACAGCTGTGAAAATGGCCGACCAGTGTTGAGAATGAAATATAAAAGCAGTATAAACGATTGCATCGGCGGCCATTACATCGACGAAAACGCGAGTTTCCTTCTGACGAGTATCTCAATTTCGTAAGCTACCTTTTATTTATTTCACTTTTTTATTTGTGGTTTCATAAATTAAAAATTTTTTAAAATGTTAACTTCTAATAAACTTTACAGGATCTATTTAACGAACGGAAATGTAATACGAAACATGGACGCACAAATTGACCCCATAGAAATTCAACTGCATAAATTAGAAGAAAATTACAAGCCGTCTCCTTATGACAACGTGAACACAGAAACAATGAACAGTTCATCAAGCGTATCTTTTGACAATTTGATCGTTGAATACTCGGAAGATGGCCTTACGTTTTATGATGAAGTGTCGAAGGAACTGTTGTTCATACCATTTCTTGAGAACAAAGAGTGGGCGAATGAGAGCATGGACGCGGACCAAATATCAAAGGAATATGATGACGATAGTGAAGAAAATTTTATAAAGTATGACGTAAGACCGGACGACGACGAAGACGACTATCCAGCACGTGAAACTGTAACATCACTCAAGCCAACGTATTTTAATAATTATATTACAAATCACAACCACATACTAACAGACGAAAAAACCAGAGAAAAATCAAAGTGGAACAAAAGCGAGATGTATCACACGAATATGCTCACAAACCAACTTCACAAAACAAAGCACTATGACCTAGATGAAAACAATTGGCTAGGAAAAGACGAACCCAGCTTAAACAAAAATCAAACGAGAATAAGACTTTTGAACGTAGGACTGATATCAATAACTACGTTAGCATTGCTACTATTAGGTTTATTACTCACATATTTAGGCTTTAAATGGTGCAAAAATGTTCCATATATTATACAAAATCAACAAAATGTTGTGGTGCTACCTCCAACAAGTGCTCAGAAAAACATCATTTCAAATAACAAATCAAAACCTGAAAATCAACAAATTAAATTTTTGCACTCTAGTGAAAACATAAAATGTACACGAAGCCAAATAGTGGTCAGTAAGACGACTGAGGAATTTAAAGATTACCAAAAAATCAACAAAAACAGTTCCTTTGAGTGGTATGTCTGATTTGAAGAAATAAACATTAACAAATCATTCTGACTGTCTGTTATACAATAAATTGAATCTCTGCTCATGATATAAGATGTTATACAAAGTGACAAAATATTATTGAAATAAAAAATTGTCAAGGTAATAAGTAATAAACCTGTTCACAAATTTATAAACAAAATAAAATATTTATATAATTCATCTGAATTCAGCTTCTAAGGCTTGACAATGTAATTGAGTTTGTGCAATTTCATGTAAAGATTTTTGGATTTGTTCAAGGAGGAATTCTCCTTTTGAGATAGCTTGCTCCAACTGCCTGGCTGCTATCTGGTTCTCCGTTTCAAGTCTTCTCAATGACGCTACCTGAGATCATGTAGATTGGTTGATAAATTTATTTCAAACCATCATTTTGATGGAATATATGACATAGCATGTAATATAAATACAGGTTTTAGATGAAATTTAAAATAAAACTTACATAGTTTAACAATAGTATTAGAGGCTAGAGTTTATGTATGAGCAAATATTGAACACATTGAATGACTTTAAAATAGCAACACAGAATTTAGATTAGCTAGATGTGTGTGTATGAAATCGGGTTTAATTACTTGACTCTAAATTTAAAAAAAGCTAACATGAAAAACTTTGAAAAAGCTTGCTACTAAAATTAGAAACTACTATTAATAACAATAAATCATATTATTTCAACATTAGGATTGTAACTTGAACTGAAAAATCAAAACAAAAATGATAAAAAAAATGAAAGATCTTGCGTACTTGAAGTTCCGGGGAGGAGTCCTCATTAGGCAGAGAATCAACCAAGATGTCGATGTCTTTGGCCGTTCTTGCAATCAGTTGAGCGAACAGCAAGGCAGTTTCATCGCTCGTAACTTGCGCCGGTTTTGTTGCTGAAGCGGATTTTTCGAATCCGGCAAACTGTCCAGGAGGTGCAATTTGTTGAAGGATTCCAACAGCGTTGCAGAAATGGTCGGCCAGCAAATTAGCTGCTTCTTGTAATTGAGTTAAACGGTCTGCCATGATAAACACAAAAATCGGCACTTCCGCAATCTACCAAATTCAAAACAATTTTATATTATCAAAAAACTAAAAAATTTAACCAACGGCGGAATTAAGCGACCTGTTATGCTTTTATTGTCGTTAACGATGTTTATATTTTGTATGGAAAGCGTACGTAAACTTTGAAAATTTCGAGCACAGCATGTCAGGCACTTATTGCGACGATATATATACCAGCAAATACCATAAACTTGCTTGGCTGTACAAGACCGTAAAAAAGTTACTAAATATGCATAATTATTATGCAAATGCATGAAATGAACCAATAAAAAAATAATTAAATAAATAAAATTTTAAAAAATATATAAATATTTATTAATTAACTATATAAAATGCAAAATTTGATAACAATTTGTTCATGGAAACTTAAAAGCAAAATCACTCTAAAGCGCACTAAAATGTGCGCGGGTGCGTTCGCGGGCCTGTATAGTTATATTTTAAGTATTTTGATAGAATTTATGAAAACACGTAACGATAATACTTATTGTTAATTTTGCATTTTTTTAATTAAAATTATTAAATTTAATATTTTTTAAAATCAATTAAGAGCGAATAAATCGCTTTAATGTACCAGGAAGTCAGATTCGGAAATTCCAGACTCTGCAAAGTAAACAAACATCGTGGTTCTAATTATATGGCAAACATTATTTATACACATTGCTTATGCATCGAAATTTTGATTATTCAATCATACGTCCGATTGTTATCGAAAATTTTTCAAATCAATGACAAAACTATAACAAAATACTTTACAACTACTTTTAAAATGTAAACATGTCATAAACACATTATTTTTTTATTTAAATAAAAATTTAAACTTAAGTCTTAAAGTAATATTTGTGTAATAAAAAGAATAATAATTCTTTTTTAAAAAAATATTCTAAATTCGAATTGAAAAATGGATGAAATGTACAAAATGATGTACGACTCGTTGTCCGTGAAGCAAAAATTAGTACGTGTCATAAAAGAGAACGCTCTGAAAAAATTCAAAGAAATTATTGAAAGTTCTGATTTGACAAATTCAGTGTTGGATAGTCAGTCCGAAGAAACCACGCTGCATATGTGCATTCGTCAAAAAAATTTAGAAATGATCAAATTCTTGTTAAAGAAGGGAGCTGATCCAACTCAAAAAAACCTTTTCAATGCATCATCCCTTGACATATGTATTGATGTAGGAGACGCTGATTGTATGATCGCACTTTTAGAATATTGCCCCATCAGTTTACATGGTTACTGGAAAAATTTCAAAACAGAAAATGAAGAAATTATTAAGGTGATGATAGTCGGTACCCAATCATTGAATGCTGGTAATCTGGATATAACTTATTTTAAAAGAAACGAATCTCCACAGTCAACTGATTTGAAAAAATTGGTTTATCTTACAAACAGTACCATCTCATTGCCACCCCATTTTCTGGTAAGTAATCTTGCTCTTCAAATGTTTTATTCAAGGTATCTTATACTGGCCATGCCGGTATTTTATAATAGTCTTACACCATTGTACCGTAGTCACACACCCATCAAAATCGGGTGCAGTAAACTCCCAAACAATATCGGTTGTGAGAATCGGAGGAACTAAAAAAGTTATTACAAACGCCTCCATGTCAACGTTCACGTCAAGTTTTAAATTTAAATATTTAGATAGCGAGAGCAGCGTCATAATTTGTGTGACAGGGAACTTCAAAGTAATGATATCCGCAACAAATGAAATATCATACAATATTATATAAAACAGCGTTCACTGCCAATTCGACGTTCGCGCTTATTGGCACGGTGCGATTCCGATGTGTAATTCAACAAGTTTTTCTGAATTTCTTTTTTCGTGTAGTTTTTGCAATGGCAATTTTAATTTAATACGTTTGATAATTAAATAAAAAATATTCAAAAATAATATCAATGGCGAAACAAAATATTTTTCAGAGTTCTCCAGACTTTAACGCTTGGCACCACACCATAGTTTGTGAAGTTCCAACTCTTAGGCATTGTTCGAGAATTTTTATAAGAAAATCATTTCGATATAACACCTATTACAGTTCACAAAGACTCGTACAGCTGCCGTCAGAAATACGAAAGTATCTGATCGGTTTCAGTGATTGTTTATATTAACCCAACCAAGTCAAATCGACCTAACGTGACTATAATGCATATTATATCCTTAAAATCTATAATTTTATTTTACATTTTGAGTTTTTTTCTCATCGTTACTTTTAGGCTTTTCATTTTTCTTGAAATAATTTCCTGCAATTTCTTTTTCATTTTTTTAAATTAGGTATTTTGTGCATGTTATTGATAGATGCGAGATTGTACCGTTATGTATCAGTGCTATCTATATAAATTAGTTTTTTAGTCGCAGTATAATAGTTTGCTTGTTTTCTTTCAATATGTACCTGAGTGTGGTGTTGCGTTATGTTTTTGTTACTATATTATGTATAGTGTAGTGAATTTAATGCGTCTATCCACAACACACGACGCACGCACAAGCACCGCATCATACGACTATGATATCGAATCTTACTTAAAGACCGTATGTTGTGACATTGGCTTGGCTATCATATAGTTAGAAAATATACTTATGAAAAATTTATAAAAGAACTTAAAATTTGCACATTAATGTACAAATCTCTAACACATTTCCCAAGCATTAATCAGATATTTTTAACAAACCCAAGCGGCGCGCCTTACGTATAGGTAGTAACTCTAATAAACAACGTCTAAATTTGTCATTTGTAATTCAAAGCATCATACACATCCCTTTTAAAATAATTGTAGGAGGAGCTTCTATTACGATCGTGTAGTAGGCGGGGCTTAGTTTGTTTACTTAGAAGCGTACGCAATGATCAAAAAGATAGTTGAAGAAAATGTGTTAGTTGGAGAACTGTTGATAGAACAGGAGAAAGTAGCTGAACTCTAATTTGAATATTTATGTTGTTGCCTCTTCAATACTAATAATTTAACGTAACGTCATGATTTAAAATGCTATGCTTCAGCATTTTAAAAACACGAGCTTCCAAAAAATTACTGTACCAGCTGACTGTTCCTTCACTTCACACGTTCATTTTTCAAATTAAATGTTAAGTAAGTAATGTTACTCGGTGAGTGGTTTCTTCGTTTCTAATAAATAAATTACGTTACAGTACAGATACAGACTAACTAATTGAAAAAACAGATCTATAATGGCAGACTATGCTATTCAAGTAATAAATTATTGTAATGAAATTTAATTTTGATAAATTGAAAAGTTCTTTTTCATTGAACATTGATTATATTATATTTATTTTATATATAATATAATAATAAAAAACAATATAAAATATTAAATGACAGATTTATCCAGGTGATACCTTTGGAATGATGTCTGGTAGTTTAAGCTTGGAAAGGAAGTTGCTGTGTGCAATTGAGAATGATATGTTAAGTGTTTTCAAAGAACTGATAGAAGGACCTAACGGTCCAGATTTAGTAAATTCAATTTTAATGAAATCATCCCGACGAACTACACTGCATGTATGCGCAAACAAGCACAAGAAGGAAATGATCAAAATTTTACTGAAGCTAGGAGCTGATCCTTTGAAACAAGATGGTTTTGGACATTCCTCGCTTGAATTGGCACTTGGACAGTTCGATATTGACTGCCTCTGGTTGATCCTCGAAGTCATTCCATCAGACAGATTGTATTTATGTTTGAATAAAAAAATGTCACTTTCCAACTTTGCATTCAAAGTGTTGATGGGTTGCACAACGGCTCCATGCATGTTTTTTTGGCTTAGTTCTGATTACATGTGTATAGATTTCCACTGTCTCTTCTGTATAATATACAATTATTACCCTTGTCGGAATCCAACTTTCACTTTGGAAGATGTAGTTTGATTATTTGTTTTTTTTTTCTATTTCAATTTTAATCAGGTTTTGAAATCTGTGCATACAGAAAATTATTTAAAATTTTTCCACCAAGCAGCAGGAACAATTATTTAAAAGATGGTACCGAAACTGGATGTGCCAAGTGAAAACTTTGAAGCATCTGTCAAGATGTGCCATAAGGAAAGCATCACATTTCAACGTCTGCAACTTTGCAGGACAACTCCCACTGCCTGAATCACTCAAAAGATATCTCATTGACTTTTCAGACTGTATTGATTGACGATATAATACCATCATGATATCTGATGATATAATACATGATATCATCAAATTAAAATAATTAATTGAGAACATCAATTTATTTTTAACTGACTATATCCATTTTAAATGTCACATTTTCACTGTAGTGAAACAACTCCAGGTGATATTTTCCTTTATTAGAAATTCCGTGCGATGATTGTTAATTTATCTAGATAAATACCAACAAACCAAATATAAAAATGTTAACATCAATCTTGAGAGGAAAAAAAATGGTAAAAGGAATAGTAGAAGTCACATTTGAATGAAAAACAGCAATAATAACCGTAGTGAAAAGCGTGTTAACAAAGGTGCAGCTACGTAACAATAGTGTATCGTTTTATTACATTATGTCGCACTTACGTGCCAATAAACGTTCCAATCAAATTACATGACATCCAGTGGCGGCATCATGACTCCTCCCGTCGTCACTATCTGCCGGCCGTAATATTTCCTCCAAAAGAAACTCGATCCACGTTTCAGTTGGTTCTGAAAAAGTTAAAAGTTTCGAAAAATGGTTATTATCATTGGTTATTATCATTGTTATTCAGTAATTGAGTAACATAGAATTAAAGTGAGGAGTGCTTTCAAGATTCTCTTTTTTAGTATTTTTCAAAAGTTTCAGCAGCAAATACAACGCACCCACCACACGCGTTAACTATTCTACCAATTCGGCATCCAGTGTAGATAAGTGGAATACCGTGATGGAAGTGTGCAGTGAGTTGGTTGAACTGGATAGAAAAAAAGAGACTCACAGTTTTAGATAGGTGGTTCCAACACACTATCCAGTTGTCGTAGGAGGCTGTTATTGGCTGAGATGCTGCTACTAATCTGTTGAAAATGATTTCAATGGAAAAAAATGGCAAGTTTTAGACATATTCCATAATCTATATAGCTAAAACGACATTGTTTAATGTATAGAGATTTATTTTAGAAATTTCAATCAACGTTATTAGATGCTGATTGAACTTATAAATTATGAAGCAAAACAATGTTTATACAAATTCATAAATTATCAAACAGAATTAATAAATTATCAAACAAAACAATGCTTATACAAAGTATTACATAGGCAGAATTTACTCTAATAGTAATTTTTATAGATTGGAGTAAATTGAAAATATGACAAAAATTTGGAAGTACATTGTAAAAATAAATAGCAAAGGTAAGGCGTGGTGCTGGCTTACTTGCTGCTATTGACAGACATCACAACAGACACCACAGTGAATGGATAGGTGATCTGACTCGCTATTAACTTGATGTTAAAAAGATGTTAAAGTATAACTGATTATATCTAGATAGATATCTAACCTACACAGTATTTTTACTCTTTTTTCGGTATTAGAAGCTAATAAATATGGCAGAAGTGATGAATTTTTACTGACGGAATAATTTTCAAAATGCAAATTTATACCTGTGCAACCATACTGGAGTGGAATTTAAATGCCTGAAATGAAAAATATTCTACAGTTAATAATTTCATCAGAGTAAATAAAGTTGAAATCAGACTGAAAAAAAGTAAACTGAAATTGATATTAAAAAAAATAAAATAAAAATATAAGTTTAAGGAAGTATATCATACGTCGGGTGCCTCTGAACTAATATTATTCATGATCGAGTTCATTGCGTATGTTAAGACGTTAGCAATCCAAATTGTGAACATCTCACCCACCAACCTTGGTATTAATCCACTACAAAATAAATTGTAGAAGTTTGTCATTACACAATATAATTTAAAAGATTCGATTCTACAGACAGAAAAAGAGAGAGATAGAGAGAGCGAGAGAGAGAGATAGAGAAGGAAAGAGAGAGAATAAAAAATAGTAATTATTCACCAAGATATATACTGTATTAAAAACGTTTGTATCAGAATTGCAAATAATTTAGCATCTTAAATCACTGCCTTCATGATCAGTAACAAAAGTGATTATATAGTGTAAATCATTTTAGATAAAGGCATAATAATCTAATGAACAGATCAATGAAATAAAATATTAAAAAGTAAAATCGATTCTGAAAAAAAATTTTGGTAAGAAAAAAAAATCAACCAACGCAAAGAAGCCGCTGATGCCTTCATTGTTGGAAATATCAATAACCGAGTCAAAGAAAGATCTGCAAAAATTCATGATACATATATAAACAACAATTCAACGCAACAACTTAGCCAATTACAAACAGCATTCATAAGCCAAATTAAATTACATGTAACGCTTTAGCAACCATTGTGTCGTGAAGACAGACACACACGCACGCATGCACACACACACAAACACTAAACTCACGAGAATCTAGTCTCTCTGCCCACAAACTGTGCCATTGATCTAACATAAATCACTGTAGTGATGAAAAAAAATGATGTTTCTATTAGAATTAATAATTTTTTTTAAATTATGAAAAGGAAAATATATATTAATAAATATTATCTTATCATAAAAATTATTAACAAATGGCAAAAAGTTATTTATTTATAATACAGAGAAAACGATGCATTCCTATAAAAAAAAAATCAAAAATTAGAACATTGGTTTTGGTAGTTGAAGTCAATAACGGAATACAAAATATTAAGTTTATCATTAACAACAATAAGTATTAATATTTGTTAATTATTATAATTAATTATATAATTATATTAACCATAGAATGGATGACTGCACAAGACCCCAGCACATCTTGAGATGGTTTCATAGAAAGTCTACAGACAAATTTTTTTGAAAAAAAAAAATAAGTTTATAAAAAAAAGTATGAAAAACCAAAGAAAACAAGCAGTCTTTAATTAAAAAATGCAGTGTAAAACGATTTGTTGTAAAGTTTTAGTCAGTCATAAAATATGCTAAAATATGCTGTTTAATTATATGAAATTTATGAATAAAATATAATAGATGCAATTATAAATATAATTTCTAGTGAGTTTATAATAAATTACACATTGCAAAGTGTTTTATCATTTGCTCTTGAAAAATCACGAAACATTTTCAGAGTCAAATACAAACTGTTCATTCAGAGACTTTAAAAACATAACAAAAGATGAACATTTTCTAATTGAGATATTTTCAGAACAGAAAACTTGAAAAATGTTTTAAGACAGAGCCAGTTCTTTTGAAGGGTAAAAAAAATGTTATTGAATAAAAATAAATCCCCACGCTCTTCAACAGCATCATAACTTCATCTTCCTTGATATCCTCATCTAATTCATCAGCTGCCTCTAACGACTCTATTATAGACTTACCTGTCATATTCTGAAATGTAATTAACCTGGGATTAATTATTTTATAAAATTATGTGTGCAGCTAAGCATTTTAATTTACCAAATAATCACTAAATAACTGTAAGTTTGGATGAAGTTTATAACACTATTTTGAAAAAATTAGTATCTATTTGAAATTGTGCTGAAAAGCTATTAAAGATGTTATGTAGAGAAGAAGTTCTAACAGTTTGTACTGAGTTGGTGACAACAGTGCCGACAATCCCACTCACTAATCTACAACTAAGTCCTCTGTACAACCCAAAAAAGCCATCTGTCCTATATATGTGACCAACTGTTTTTTTTTCAAATTAATCTTATATTAGATATTTAAAAATCAAACAATTTTTGGAATAATACAGTAACTTATCATTATAATAATGTTTATATTGATTATATATTGTAAAGTTTGACAAAATTTCAAACAAAATATTCATGTCTAGTGGGAAATTTAAAATAAATATATCACATAACATGAAACAATGCACATGACCTTTCAAGCAAAGCAACACAAACAACACAAAATCTAACTATATTTCATAACATTTGGGTACATATAAGTTGGATTCCCAAGCAATGTGCTCGTCAAATAAGGTGGCAGGGGTTCATAGCCAATCTGAAATAAAATGAAACAGCTCCAAGAGTCTCAAACTTTTTAATTTTAATTAAACGGGACATTAAATAAAAATTAGTTGTTGTTTTTTCAATTTCTAACATATAATATACTCTTACCAATGTTCATTTAATTTAATATGTTATTCCTTATTCATAATTTAAAATTTGAACTTTATAAAAATAAAATGAAATAAAAGAAACAGAAACCTGAATCAAAGTTTTAGCATAAGCAACTGGATGATATATGGTAGAGACAGCTGATGCAATGCCAAACTGACACAGGGAGGTCATGATGTCGTCAGGTACCTAACTGAACTAACTTATAAAAGAAAAAAACTAACTAATTGGCGGTGTTGTAAGACGACTTCACCTGCAAGTTGTTTGCACGAGCACCAGCACACGAACACAGGCAGGGCAATATCAAATCTACACAATCCGGTCTAATGAATGAACGAATCGGGTGTTTTCCCACGAAAAGATGACCGTAATACGATTTATATTTGGCAGTTTAATTAAATTTAGTTATTATTTAATTTAAAAATGTTTATAAAAGTTTGTTAAATTATTTCAAAAGTAATAAATTCTTTATCTTTTTGACCAAAAAATATTGATCTCGTTTTTATTCAAATTAAAACGACACATCTCTTAATTTTGGCGAACAATTCAACTTGTTGATAAAATTTTTACTTTATGTGAAAGGTGGCGAAAGTGAAAAAAAGTTAATTGTTTGAATTTAAAACGGTTATTTGGGTGGAATAATTAAATTTTAAATAAATTGATTAATTTTCTACATAAATAATCAGCTGTCATGCCTCATAAAAAGTCAAATGACACATTGTCCAAATGTTTCCAAATGAGGAAATCAGCTGAGGATTTGTTGAACAATATGCCGTCGACGCCAACCGCACGATTTTGTAGCAGACGAATGACGGAATTTCAGCAGGGAACTCCTGAATGTTTCAGCGCGGTGGCCATCGATTCTCCGCTGCTTAAAAGTAGAAACATCGGATTGAGCGCAGATGTGCTGAATATCGGCCAGAGGAACGATGATGACGACAGTTCCATTACTGTTGGCGTGAGAGTACGGCCATTTACCCAGAGGTGATTTTTTAACGTTTGTTCTTTTTTAAATTCAAGTTTAGTTTTGCTTGAAAAATATTGCATAGGTGTAGTGGTAGTCTAGTTATCTAGTTTTAAATTTAAGTAGTTCATTATTTTTTAAATCAAATCACAATTATATGATTCAATATTTATTTTATTTAAAATTTTAACCTTCAAATTAATTTTTAAAATCAATGACAGCTTAAATTTTGAGAATCAAATTTAATCAACGAACCCCAAAAACATTAAATAATAGAGAACTGGATGAAGAGGATGTGAAGTGTATAGTGTCGATGAGAGGCAATGAGACAGTGGTCACTCCGGAGAAAGGTGATCCACTGAGGTTCACATACGATTATTCTTTCTGGTCATTCGATCAATCGTCCGATTCGTATGCTGACCAGGTGAGTATTTCATGTCATTCATTTTTTGCATGTTATTAATTACTTAAAATAATAATTTTGTAGCAAAACACAGCAAATAATTTGGAAACCATGTTAACTAAATACGAAATAAACCCTTAATATTAGTAAATAAATAGACAAATGCTTCTTCGATTGTACAAAATTGAGAAAAAAATTTATCTTGATTGACAGGTAAAAGTTTACACCGCACTGGCCCAACCACTGTTGAATAAAGTGTTTGAAGGATACAATGCCTGCCTATTTGCATACGGGCAGACCAGTAGTGGAAAAAGTTATAGGTTGGCTTGCTTTCATATGAGATTACCAGGAGTTTTAAATTTAAATTTTTGAAAAAGTACTAATGATGCTTTGTTTATTGAATTAATATAAATATAAATAAAAACCTGTCCTCAGTGTCATGGGGCATGGTAATGATGTTGGAATTGTGCCCAGGTTCTGTGGTGAGCTTTTCCAAAGAATTCAAAATAACTCAGATGACAATGTAAGCTTGTAGATATTGTTGATTTATTATCATTATTATTGATTGATTGGTTGGTTGATTGATTGATTGATTGATTGATTGGTAAACCACCACTATATAATGATTGTTTGATTGATTAATTGATTGAATAATAAATGGCTGATTAACTGATTGATTGAATAGTTGATTGATTGAATAGTTGATTGACTGATTGATTGATTGACCGATTGACTAATTGATAATTAAACACCAAAACTGTTAACTCTCCCCACCAAACACTCAACACAAAAACACGAAGGTCATATACAATGTAGAGATAAGTTTCTTCGAGATATACAATGAGAAGATACACGATCTGCTTGGTTCATCTTCTGGGAAGGATAAATCATTCAAGAAACCAAATGTCAGTTTTTGTTTTTCAATTTTATTTTATTGTTTTTGCTGTTTTTTGTTGTTGGTGTTATTATCATTAATATTATAATGATAAAATTTTTATTGTTATTGTTCACAAATAATTTTTAAAATAAAAATAATACAAAATACATTTCAGCTAAATTTTTTAAAAGCATTTACTAATAAATTTCTTTATTTTCTAGGTTATCTCTCCTCCCCTCTTTCTCTCTCTTTTTCTCTCTCTCTCCAACTCGCGCGCGCGCGCACACACACACACAAACACAAACATTGACACATTTTCTCTCAAATTTGAAATCAACAAAACATTCTGTTCTCTTTTTCTCTCACTTTCTTTACTTCTTTCTCACCTTCCCTCACTCTCCCTCTCTCTCTCTCTCTCACACACACACACACACAAACACACACACACACACACACATATATATATATACATACGTTCTGTAACAAAGTTGAAAGTGAGAGAGCACCCGGTGATGGGTCCGTTCGTCGATGGACTGTCAACGTACGTCGTGAAGTCGTTCGAGGACATCGAAACGTGGCTGAACGTCGGAAACAAACGCCGTGCCACTGCCTGCACTGGCATGAATGACAACAGCAGTAGGTCGCACTCCGTCTTCACTCTCATTCTTACGCAGACAAAGGTCGTTGGCCTGGGGAGTGCTGCCATGCTATTTTTGTGGCGCCCGTTTGTGTTGTTGAGTTTTTTGTGTTTGTTGATTGTGATGTTGCTTTTGGGCGTGTGTTTGGTTGTTGTTAGTTGTATTTGTTTTTTATATATGGATAGCGTGCATTATCATTAATCTTCAAAAATTGATACATAACTTTTGTAAACTTCTCTGTCTACAGGCCTAGTTGATTTAGTTTTGCAGTTTTATTTTAATGAGTTTGTTTCATCATTTTTTTTCGTATAAATTGATGACCATTCTGTTTTTCTGTTTTAAATTTTCATCTTTTTCACAAACTTATAAACTTCAGAAGGATTTTTGCTTGGAAAAGTACCAACATGACATCACCGTCTACGTCATAATTCACTTTTAAATTCAACCCCAACTTAGACGTCAGTGATAGAGGGCACGTCGCATTCCCATAACATCACCAGTAAGATCAATCTGGTCGATCTGGCTGGCAGTGAGAGGCAGTCGCTGGCTAAAACATCTGGTGACAGGCTGAAGGTAAAAGTTGTGATTAATATTTATTAGTAGTAATTAATATTATTTAGTAGTAATTAATATTAATTAGTAGTCATTAATACTGATTAGCGGTAATAATTAGTTGTAATTGAAACTAATAGGTAGTAATTAATATTAATCATCAGTAGTAATGGTAATAAAACTAATGATACTAGTAAATGTTCTTAATGTAGTAATAATGTTATTATTATTTATGGCACCGTTTTCGTTTTAACAATAGTGTAGTGTTTCTAATTCAATTTTTTTAGGAAGGGTCCAGTATAAACAAATCCCTGATGGCCTTGGGGAAGGTCATATCCGTGCTCTCCGAGCAGCAGACCAATAAGAACAAGAAGAATCAATTCATCCAATACAGAGAGACTATACTTACTTGGTGCTCTGTTGTAGTTATTGCAGCTGTTTTTATTGTAGTTGTTGTGGTAATGTTGTTGTGGTGTTGTTATGTATTTTATTGGTTTGCCATCTTCCTCATTAGCATAATACCCATCGTCATCATCGCCGTGTCAGGCTGTTGAAAGAGAGTCTTGGTGGCAATTCGAAGACATGCATGCTCGCAACAATCAGCCCATCCAACCTCAACACAGAAGAGACTTTGAGTACTCTGAGGTATTCAGTATTCTGTATTTTGTACCCTATAGACATGACATGACGCAAGACAAGACAGACCTCTAGACAAACGAAATGTGCAAGAACTTGTACACACACACACACACACACACACACACACACACTCACACTCACTCACACACACATGTGTTGCAATTTTTATTCAAAATAAGTAATGAAGTGTATCTCTGCATTTATGCTATTAATTTTCTCCCTGACCTAGGTATGCAAAGCAGGCAAGAAGCATTGTGAATAACGCCAGGATCAATGAAGATCCAAACGCTAGAATCATTAGAAGTATTTTATTACCTTTTATTTATTTATTCAATTATTTATATATATATATATATATATATATATATATATATATATATTACACGTTAATGACGATGGTTTTGACGACAATGACGATGATGACTTTAATGACGTCACTCACACGTCACAAGGTCTTCAGATGGAGATAGAGAAACTGCGAGCCCTCGCTTCGGGTAACGGGGACTTAGTTGGGGGAGTATTAGGGGGAAATGGATTGAGTGACGGTGAAGAAAGATGTTTGATGGAGATCAAGTCGTTGAAGGAGGAACTGACGAGAAAGGAGAGGGAGATGGTTGAAATGAACAAGTCAGTTGTTTGATTGGTTGGCCGATTGATTGACTGAACGATTGGTTGTTTGATCGATCGATCGATTGATTGATCGATTGATTGATTGATTAATGATTGATTAATGATTGATTAATGATTGATTGATTTATTGGTCTTTATAATTGCCTAATTGGTCATTATTACATTCATCATTGTCGTCACAGTTTTTACAATCACCGTCATCATCGTCGTTTCATCATCGTCGTCATCATTGGTTTGAATATTTTGATGATTGGCTGATTGACTGTTTTGATTGATTAATCAGCTGATTGGCTGATTGGTCAGCTGGATGGTTAATTGATTGGATGGTCATGTTAATTGAATTTATTTTCTCGAATGATTAGTTACGTTTGTAATTTTTTAAATTCCATACCCTGTGATTCAAGTGAGTTTTAACTTGCCTGTGTCAGATGATTCCAATGAAGTTTATTGTGCTTTGGGATTTTGGCTCAATGAGATTAGTGCCGTCAGTATTTGAATTTGTGTTTATTTAGGTCCTGGCAAGAGAAGTTGAAACAGTCAGAGGCATGCAAACAGGAAGAAGCCAGACAATTAGAGGCTCGCTACTTCTTCACTGCTTTATGGCTGATTGAGTGTTTTGATATTTTTATATCTTTTCGTTTTCAATTTCTCTTTGCCATCTTTTACATCTGTCAGAATCTGATTTTGAAAAATTGAAAAAACCGCGTTCTGTAAATCGAGTATAAAATTTTCGTCACCAGAAGTCGGGGATATCACTGAAGATTGACCGGGACCTGCCGTCGCTGGTGAACTTGAATGAGGATCCACAACTGAACGAGGTGCTGGTGTACGTTCTGAGGAGAGGTGTCACCAGGGTTGGCAGGCTCAGAGAAGATTGTTCGTTGGAGATCCAACTCACCGGTGCACTCATATCTGACGAACAGTGGTTAGTGTCTATGTTTGTGTGTGCGCGTGCGTGTGCGTGCGTGCGTGATTTTTCAAACGAAAAAAAAACAAGAAAGGAATGTAATGAATTTGTAATTTTGAGTTTATCATTACGACATTCCCAATCTGACAGTAAATTCGAGTTTGATGGCCGGCGTGTGACCTTGACCTCACTGGGAAACTCATTAACATATGTTAATGGCAGGCTTCTTGATAATGCATTACCAGTTTTCATCCACAATGTTAGTTCACTCAGTCATTTGTCTCTTTATATTTGTCTCTTTGTCTCTTTTAAATTTTGGTCACATTATGAAATTGCAGGGAGATAGAATTGTCTTAGCTGGAGATCACTTTTTTAGGTAAAATATTTATTTGTGTTTCTGTTTTGTTTATTTTATTTGTTTCTTTGTTTGCAAACGAATCCAGTTACTGTGATATCATGGCCAGCCACTTTACCGTTACACCATTGCGCCGCTCAAGTTTTATATATTGCACTCAAAGCCGTTACATCATTTCAGTGAACGAACGTGATGATGTTGATATGATATGAGAATTATAACTTTTTGTAATTAATTCCACAGATTCATAAACCTGCTTGAAGAAGTTAAAGGTTCGTCGGTCAATCCTATCCAGTCCCTACAGCCGAAAGATTTTTACTTTGCATACCAGGAGTTCAGCACAATGCAAAACGCTAGGTGAGAAGAAGAAAATCTTTCTAGGGCGTGACGTGACGTAACTGTAATCAATACCAATTACTTTTGAATAACTTTAGGAGCTTGACAATGTCAAAACATATGACGTTTTAAACGGTTCAAAAAAAAACACTGGGCTCTTGTTAATGCCAAGAAACTTAAAACATAGTATAGCAAAATTCATAGTCAAGAATATTATTATAATACTAATTATTTAGTTATATTACTATTAAGGATTATTATTATTATTATTGTTGTTGTCGTTGTTTTTATTTTAGATTAGAGTCGGAGTTGCTGAAGACTAGAGAGAGGCATAATGAGGAGATGAAACTGCTGGCGAGTCAGACGAATGAGGAGACTACACGGATGCAGCAGCAACTTGCACAGTCCAGGTTGCAGGCGGACAATCTCCTGGTCGAGTATCAGAATAAGGTTGGTTGGTTTGGTGATCTTATATCAGTCAATCAATCAATCAGTCAATCAATCAATCATTTGATCAATCAATCAGCTAATCAATCAATCGTTTAATCAATCAATCAGTTAATTAATCAATCATTTAATCAATCAATCAGTTAATCAATCAACCATTTAAGCAATCAATCAGTTAATAAATGAAATCAATTTATCTAATTATTTAAATAAAGTTATTGATCAGTTTATGCGATCAATAAAATAATCAATCAATCAATCATATATTTGTATATTATTATTATTCTTATTTAAAGGTCACGACCTTGGAGAAAATGTTGAAGGAGCATGGACATGACCACACGACCGCCCTGGATCAAATTAGGAAATTAAAATTCGAAAATCAAGTTAATATCTCGTTGTTGTTGTTGTTGCTGTTGTTGTTGTTGTTGTTGCTGTTGTTGATCAGATAATATATTTTTATAAATAATTCTGTAGACTGTTTGTTTATCATTTTTTTTGTTTCAATAATTTTGTTTTAATAATTTTGTTTTAATAATAATTTATCAACATAATTTTTTTTGAGCGCAATTCCTTCTTTAATATCTCGATCAGATGCATCGGCAACTGCATATGAATCAATGCACCTACACATATTTCATATGATAGTTGAGGATCTTCTTGCATTCAAACCAGGTCACTGCAAAGGCAATGTCAAACGCCTTAACCGTTACACCAGCACTACCACTCTACTCAAATCCAATCTAACATTAGATAAATACCATGCAAAAATATCGTAATTATTTTGAAAAAAAAATAATCCAGACATTGGAAAGAAAGCTGGAGATATTGAAAATGACACAGAACAGTATAGATAATGTGGAAGTACCATTGAAAAAATGTTGCCCGAATTTACTGACGTGTCTCGATGACATGAAGAAAAACCTCGTGCCATGTGAAAAGAGGTTGATTGACTGATTGATTGACTGATTGATTGACTGATTGATTGATTTACTGATTGATTGACTGATTGATTGATTTACTGATTGATTGACTGATTGATTGATTTACTGATTGATTGATTGATTGATTGACTGATTAATTGATTGACTGATTAATTGATTGACTGATTGATAGGACAAGATCAAACAACGACAACAACGATACAAATAAATTGATATTGAAACTGTATGAAGCCAATAAGATCAGCACACTCCTAAAAAAAGATGCAGTATGTTTGTTCTCATTTTTCAATCAATTTTTATCAACTTTTAAGGCTTAATTAATTTATTTTTCCATCGATGTTTAATATTTAATTAATTTGTTTATTAATTACATAATTGACATTATGAATTGCGTCAGGATGCTTTAAAAAGGCTCTATGCAAATTAATGAAATCCTTTACAAATGACGATAATTTGTAATAATAATTTATGATAATAATTTTGACCGACCTATAGAAATTCTGCAAAGATTATATGGGAGGAGTCAACGCTGATGATGGACAGGTGGTTATTAAGGTGCTGAGAACATCGTTGAATATATCAACGTTCTGGTCACTTGATAAGTTTGAAGCCAAGTTGCAAGATATGAGAGACCTTTACATGGTCTGTCTATGTGTTTGTCTGTCTGTCTGTGTAGTTGTCTGTCTGTGTAGTTGTCTGTCGGTTTGTCTGTCTATATGTCTCTATTTAATGGTAATAGAACGATGATGATGTCAGTTTATTATGATAATGTTGGTGATATTTTTTTTCATTCCTACTTGAGGCTTGTGTTGCTTGGTACATACAATACACACATATTCGTACTTGCGTACACGCATATGCAGAGAATATGGTAGATACATTATATCTAATAGATACATTATATCTAATAGATACATTATATCTAATACGTAGGATAAGATAGACTCTAGTAGATCAGACGAGATATTTTTTGATCCACGTGACGCTTGGGAGAGTGAGTACAAGCTCACATCATCTCCACTCACCAATCAATTACATATGTTAGCTATGTTTCTTCTCTTCCTCCATTCATTTGTTGATTGATTAATTAATTATCTAATTATCTAATTAGTTCATTGATTGATTGATTGATTGATTGATTGATTGATTGATTGATTAATGAATACTGGGTTGATTTATAAATTATCTCATTGATCAATTGGTAAATGAGTTTTCAACTGCTCGAATAATAAAATCATATAATTTTGTCGACCAATCAAATTATTATTTTATGAATTTCTCCGCCAATCACAGGCGACGTAGCATTTCCCTGCAGAATACAAAGATCCAATCACCAATCAATCTGAACTTTACACTTGGGTTTCTTGACCTGTCCATAGCAGGTGATTGGTTGGCTGTTTGTTTCTTGGACTATTTCTGCTCACCAGCCACCATTTATTATAGATACATTAATTTTATTACCCTCTCTATTCATGTTGACTTCCTGACCTTGTAAAAATTTTTAAAATCTGATCAGTGCGTGATAAATTCTTTTGATCATTTTCTCAAAGATGTTCTCTATTTTTTAATTTTATTATTAATCCAACTTCCAACAGAATCCTCACCCAACTCTCCAACATCCACCGCTAACACGAAGACACTGACTTCAGACCGGCCACTTACCACAGCCACTGCCAGAACCAACGACTTGGTCACAAACGCACCTGCATCCAATATGTTCTCTCAACTTATTGACTTTGGTCTCAAAGACTTTAAAGGTTATTACCTTTTTTTTTATAAATAATACAAGGTCATGGTCAAAATGTTGGCATCAGTTGGCAATGGCAATACTGGATAATATCATTGAATTTTTTGCAATTCTGAATTTCTCTTTAATTTTTTCCTTATTTATAACCTCTATTTTCCTACTTAATTAATTAAATAGTTAATTAATTCGAAGTGCGACTGATGATTCAAATATACTTTCAGTAATAACGTTCGATGACTCATTGGCCGATCGAGTTTTATATCTATGCCAAAGAGTTTATAACCTCACCAATGAATTGAATAATTCTTTCTTCGAAGACAACGGTACGAAAAACTTAATCTCAATTGTTTTGTTTGTATCAAAATAATTATTTTACTTGAAAAGTAGTTACATATTGTAACATTGTATATTGTATAAATTATTTACATACAGCCAACTTTGATTTTGATACAAAAATAACCTCTGTCTCGTCATTGGTCCATGCTTTTAACTCCCTACAAACCCGCCTTTCTGATTGGCTGTGGAAATTAAATTCCAGCCAGTCGGAAATCATCGTTTGCTCTAAAGAGAAACTCACTAATTCCATTTTTACCATTGGTGGATGCATGCAATTTTTTATTCAGGTTATATTTTGGTTAATAAAACTTTTGTTATTAATATTTATTCATACATGCTAATCTCTTTATGATTTTTTTCATTTCAACTGATTTGGTTTAAAAATTAGGAGCTATATCAATAAAAATACTATAGATGCCCTTTTACGACAATTAAAATTTATATCAACAACAATAATGATAATAATTAATTACACTTACTAATTAATTAATTAACTAACTAATTAATTAGTTAGTTAGTATTAATATAAATGGTTTCCTAAATATTCATACACCAGGGACTTGAAAGTAGCATCCCGTCACTAGTGGAAGAGTATAAGAACAAGATACTGGAAGAGGTATGGGATGATTGATTAATGAGGATGATGATGACGACGACGATAATGATAATATTAGTGGTGTTTGTAATGGTGACGATGTCTACGATGGTGATGATTAGGGTAATGCTTATGCTGATGATGATGTTTATGCTGATGGTGGTGGTGATGATAATGGTTGTAAGTGGCTATAATTTGAGTTATGTTAATTTAAATATTTTCAAAATCTTATTACTATTGTTTATGATGTTGAAAATCAAGTTGAAATATGATGACGCCAATGTGGAGATATGACGATGATGATGCTGCTGCTTCTACTGTTTATAATAATATGGATAATTATAATATAATGTGACGATATAATAATTATGATCATAAATAACGATGACGATAATGATGATGACGACGACGATGATGATGGTGATTACGAAAAAATGATGCGACAATAATTTATAAAGGTACTGAACATTTGTTATCATTGTGGAAAGTTCGCTCAGACATGCCGACTGGACTGCTACAGTTTGAAGTCTGTGGTGGCTCTCATTGATGATGACGATGAAGATGGCAGGAAGGTTGTGTGTGTGTGTGTGTGTGTGTGTGTGTGTGTGTGTGTGTGTGTGTGTGTGTGTGTGTGTGTGAGAGGACAGTCAAGTTTAAATTGCGACAAATTCTCATACTGTACAATTTATTTTGATCTGCATCTTTCTGTCATCATCATCATAATATTTATTATAATTATCGTAATGCCCAAACGTTTTAGCATAATTATTCACCATCCTCATCTTTATCATCTTAATAATAATAACCACCCACCATCATCATTTTCTTAATCAATCATCGTCATAATCCTCACCACCACCACTACCGACCACATTCTCGGCAGCTTTCGAACCCGATAAAGGCGTCATTCATTCGCGGATGCAACGAGTTTGTGGACGACGCATTGAGTGCTGCCGTGAGTACTGTGCATGAAAACAAATGCAGGGCCATCAACGTCTTCCAATGTGTCAAACAAAAACTTAAGGTTGCGTATGTTATTATTGTTATTATTCTTGTTGTTATTATTATTATTGTTATTATTATTATTATTATTATAACGTGCAGCCCTCTACTCGAGATCTAATGAAGAAAACATACAAGACAGCTTCGTCCATTCTGTCCCTTCTTCAGAATCTCAAATTAATTCAAGTCAGTCGGTTGTTATTTGGTGTCTGTCTGTGTGTGTCTGTGTCTGTGTGTGTGCATGCGTGCTTTTGTGTGTGTGTATGTGTGGTATGTGTGTGTGTGTGTGTTCATGTACGAACGTTTTGGTAAGTGAACGATTGAATGATCGAATGGACAGATAAATGGATTGATGATTCAGTAAACGATAGACTCGTTGAGTGGGTGGATAGATGAATATCTTATTTGATCTCAAAAATACCCATTTATGTTCATGAAAATTGAATAAAACTTAAACCAGACTCGGCTCATGGCTTCAGAAAGTAGCTACAGCCACCAACAGCAACAACAACCGCTACAACAACAGCAGCCACAACTACAAACACAAAATATGGATAGTGATTTGTTTCTGAACGCCCATAACAGGTGCAAATTCTTCAGCATCCAGTACTCTGGCATTGTTGACTGCACCATGCAGCTGATTGATATGATCACTTATATCATAGCAGGTTTATCTTTTAAGTTTTATTTGTTAAAAATTGTTTCACTGTTTTAAAAGATAAAATGGATTGCTCCTTTCTCATCTCCATTCTTCATGGTATTACAGCATTGCAAATTACCATTTGTTAATGTTCATTGTTTTCATTATACTTTCCACTCTAAAATAATTTATGCTGCCTCTTACATGTTCTTTGTTTTAAAATGGACCATCCCAGTATAAATTTAACTAAGCAGACTTTTGCTCTGAATGTAATTGATTTTGAAATATTTGTTGTACAACTGCACCCGCCAAATAGATGAAAGCGTGATTATAAACGTCACCAGTTTGAAGTCACTCCTCGAAGCGATGGAATGTCACGCCAACAATCTCACCAACAATCCATACATCACTTCATACAAACATATGCTTGGTCAGTTTGTTTGTTGGCTTGTTTGTTCGTTCGTTCGTTTGTTTGTTGGTTCGTTTGTTTGTTAAGCTCATGATACAATCGCAATGTTTGGAAATTTATTTCATTATGAAGAGAGCTATCTTTCTATTGCTGTGTTGTATTTAAATTACAAGTTTTTATTAAACCTATGCAATGGTATCATAGGCCACCTTATGCGTTTGATGTAATGCTTTTACGGATGGTGTGTGTATGCGTATTTCATGTACTTAGAAATTACTTTAGAAATTTTTTTACAATTTAATGGCGCGAAAATTTCATTGAAAACTAATTAGTGTAAGATATGATTTGTGATGTATCATATCATATATGGCTTTGAGTTTGCCAGATCGGTATTTTAAAAATTGAAAATATGTTTTTGATATACTATATTACATTATACTATATTATATTATACTTCATTATTTTATGTTATGTTATATTATATTACATTATATTATATTATACTACATTATATTATGTTATATTATATTATATTATTTAAAAATATCGCCTCATGATTTTGGTTCATTAAAACCAGATTCCGCTGCACGCTCTCTCAACGTGACATCTCTCTCCGACATTTCAATGTTTAGAGATCGATCCTGCTGTTTGGATGGCTCGTTGGATGAGTCGCAGATTGAACTGCTCGAGGCGGCCGTTGCCGAAATAAAGTCAGCCGTCAGTGACTTTGGTTCATTTGTAACATCGAAGGGATGCTAGAATTTTTTTCTTATCTATCGTGATACAAAGTTTTCACATACATATTTATGAAATTTCTAAAATTCGACGTTTTTATTTAAGTTGCTTGTCTATTTATTTACATTATTTTATAATTAACAAAGAAGTTTTGTTGTACATAATGCTTTTTTTATTTATATCCTTAATTTTCAGTCATATTCTGTCTTCCTGTTATTTCCTAAGTGTCTTTCTTGTATATATCTTAAATATTGTGACCTTTATATCGTCAACTTCTCATTCTTGATGCAGTTAATTAACCGCTTTCAATGAGTGAGGTATGATTTTGAAGCGAACTATTTTTATTAAATAGTCATTAAAAATTGTCTTGTTAAATAGGTAGATTTCTGATCTCAACTCGTATTTGTGAAAAACAGTCTTATTTAATTGATATTGTTAACATCTTGCCGGTTCAGTTCTAAGTAAGTAGATAGATTTACAAGGTTCACTTTTAAATATCTCTTTGGGTTATTAGTCGAACTTCCATAATTATGTAAACACGTTCAGCTGAGATTTGAAAAAAGTTTCTGGCGTGCTTTTTTCGCGGAAAATTTTTTCTTGATATGTTAGGTGACCGCGTTCGCCGTTATTTGTTTGTTTAAGCAATTCTTTCCATAATTTTGTGATGCGAAATTGGTCTTTTGTCGAGTTTTACTTTGAGTTGTTTCATCATGTCAGGTGTGTGATTCACCAGCAGTCAGATTGAAAAAAATTGTGAACTGCAACTAGCAACTCAGCACAGCACTTGCTTAGCTAAAATAAAAGTTTACAGCAATTATTAATTTAAAAAAATAATTTTTTTTACGAAAATAGTTTCATAAATGAAGCCAAAATGATGTGATCTATTCAGTAATAAGACCAAGAAGAGTAATCAGTAATGTAATGTTTTCTTTCTGTAGAGTTAAATTAAAAAGAAATCAAATTAGCAATGTAAAATTTTGCAAATGTAACGACAGGTAGATACATCACAAGATTACTTGCTACGCATTTTCACCAGAACCGAAACAATAATACAATTAACAACAGTACAAACAAATAAACTACAACAACTTAAATAAAAAACAACAACGACCTTAAAAATATTTATGTGCCCACTAGAAGAAAGGACAAACTTGACCAAGTCAATGAGCAACATTCCAAACAACAGTGACAACAACAATAGGGCTTCAGCAGCAAATGAGAGCACTGCCTCGACAAGCAAAAAAATTATAACGTGTGTGATGGTGGGCAATGGAGGAGTGGGCAAAACTTCACTCGTCGTCAGTTACATCTCTAATGGGTTTCCAAGTGAATACATCCCCACAGCATTTGACAAATATTCTGGTTTGTATATTTATATATTTTATTATATATAATATTAATTATATTTTAAATTTTTTAACGGGCTTCTCTGTAACAAATTATCTAATAATAATTAATCATAGAGGTGTTTTTCCTTGCTTTTAAAAATTGACATCTAAAATTTAAAAATTGACATCTAAAATTTAAAAATTTAATCATAAAATGAAAATTTCAACTAACTTGTGCATGTTAACCCAGTTCATTGTGTAATTTTTTTCAAGAGATTATGCAGTTTAATAGAAAATAAATAAAATAATGTTTATTTGCCAGTGTTAATAACAATAAATGGAGAGCCATACGATCTACACATATGTGATACAGCTGGTCAGGTAGGTTTCTCACTTGATTAGGATTTTTAGTAAATTTCATATTTTTTAAAAGCATTGACTTGATGGCTTGACAAGTGACATTTTTTTAGATTTTAAAATTTATTTCAATTTTAGTCAGACTTTGACATCCTACGGCCATTTTGTTATCCGAGTGTTGATGTGTTTGTCCTTTGCTACAGTGTCATCAGTCCAACATCTATGAAAGACATTAGGTTGGTCTCATTGCCTCTTTTCCATATTTTAACATTCATCTAAGACTATTCTCTCTTTTTTTTTTAATTTATAAACTAGTTTAAAAAATAACTTTTATTACTGAAATGGTTGTATCATTTTTATTTCTCTCGCGAAATAATTTTTTCATCATTAAAAAGAATGAAATGGATAAAGGAGGTACGACTAATAAACCAACTAGTTCCGGTGGTGTTGGTGGGGACGCAACAGGACCTCAGAAATGACGTCAAGGTTGGAATTTGTATCAACTGTATCTTTTGATGACGTCTGGCTAACCAACCAGTTGATCATTGATCGAATAACTTTCAAATTTAAATATTTTTCAATTTTGCTTCAAATTCCTACTTAATGAACCTACCAGTGCCAAACAAATTTGGTTTATTCTGGTTGACGATATATATTTGAACTAAAAATTATGTGGTCATATCTACAAGTTTCAAAATTTATATGAATGTTTTTTATTCTATGTAAAATTGTCTTGCAATGAATGTTGTATCAAATGAATTTATATATTAACGAAATTAACAATTTTAGGTTTTATTGGACCTAGCAAAATATGGCCAGAAGCCTGTGAGTGAGGAAGAAGGTAGATCACTTGCCAAAGAAATAGGAGCGATAGGTTACATGGAGTGTTCAGCTCTGACGCAGAAAAACTTGAAAGAAACTTTCGACGTGGTGGTCGGTTCTGGTTTGAAGTTCATCGAGGACGGTCGACCCAACAAAGAGGAGGATAAGTTGTTCAGGTTCAGTCGGTTCTCACTGAAGAGGACAAGTGTTCTGTCAGTGCACGTTGTACAGAAGAATTTCGTCAAGATACAAACTCCTTTTGTTAAACCTTGGTGGCGTAGGACTTTTTGCTGTTGCATCTGATTCAATCAAAATTATTTCTATTTTGTTCGTTTGTATGAATGTTTCTTACATTGTTAGTTCCTGTTTCATCCAATTCGATCGTGGTCACAACGATTTATTTTATTTTTTAATAATCTTTCCAGGCAGCCCTCCAATTTTTCTTGTCATAACTTGATTCTTGAATGACTGACTTCCATTTTGAGGTATTTTTTTAGTAGATGATACACCTCTAACAAATTTTATTCCCTATGGTATTGCTGAGGCTAATGTTGGGACATCGTTTACAAATTACAAATCATTTTTTGTCCTTTATTTAGTTTACAATTACATGTGTTAACATTTCAGTTTAATGCTGATTGAAGATATCTAACATTAAGATGCTATCTTGTATTCCAATAGCCAAAGATGTATAACGCTTATTTTTCCGATGCAAGAATGTTTCAGCCTAAAATCTTCAATGTATTCCAGATTTGTTGTGTCGGCACTTTTACAAGTTGAATATTATTTTCAAAGATGAATTATCTAATGTACATAAACAAAGTGAACGCAAGCAAAAATATAATGTTAAATAGCATGCTATATATTTTAATATAAGCCAAACAAATTTTTACTGCAATGCAATCATACGTTGTATATATATATATATATATATATATATATATATATATATATTGCAATGAATTGTTAAGCTTTATATCTGGTCTGGGTTTTATTTAAATTATAAAGTGATTAGGTAGATTTAATGCTTAAGATATATAGAATGCAACGAAATATCTATACGTGCATATTTGTAACATTATTTTTAAAATATGCTGCCCTCGGTTGCTGTTAATGCGGATTCTCTGTCTGTTTTTAAATCGACAATTGATGATTTTTTTGGTGATATAAAGTTTAATTGGCGAGCAAACTTTTAATTTATTGTAATTGTTTAATTCTAATTGATGTCTGTAGAAAATTTCTTTAATATTTTTATTTACAGTCATTTTTCGGTTGATAATTCGAATCGAATGATGGTTTAATTATGTTTTATTTAATTTTATTCCTTTAACCTTCGGTCAATCATTTATTTTGCTTAGTTTTTTGAGTTTTGTTTTGTGATGGCAAGGGGCTTGTCCGTGCTATGAAATAATAATAATAATAATAATAATAATAATAAAAAGTTGTCACTTGTCGAGAATATGCGTGTGCCTAATCTCTTTGAGCACTTCAATGTGTGTGTGTGTGTGTGTGTGTGTGTGTGTGCAAGGTTATACAATATAGTTACTTATCATTGTTTTTAAAAGTCTCACACATATATAAATATATTATGCTTAAGCCTAGATGTGTGTGTGTGTTTTAGGCATGCATCCATCCATGTGATACAAATGCATTTCATTCTTACATCATCGGTTATTCCATGTTATGAAAAATTCGCATTCAGAGTTGAAACATTCATTTGCCTACACGCTGCTTTTGTTTTCTGTAATTGTATAGTATACAAGTTTCTTATTCTATGATTTAAAAAATGGTCAAAAAAATTTTGGCGTTAAACCTCCGACTTTAAATAGTTTTTTTGAGTTGTTGGTGGTTAATTCTTTCTGTTGATTGTTATCATTTATTTATTTATTAATTCACTCATTTATTTACTTATTTGTTTGTATATTTATTTATCAATCATGCTATTTGTTGTATAATTTACTGATTCTTAACTATTCTTTCAATTTATTTTGCTTTTTTGCTTTTTGCATTTCTACCATTTGTAGATTAATACCTATTTTGTCAATCGTTCAATCAACTTCCTCTCTATCTTGTTAACACTTTTTATATTATTTTCTATTTCCTTTTATAATTTATAAATGCATTTCTGCAGATTTGTGATCATGACATGACTGGCAGTGTCAGGGAGTTCGTATTTATTTTTCTTGATTTGTATGATTCTCTCTGAATTTTTATGCACAAAATTTAAAACTGTTTGCATAAATGTTTAAATTTTGGCACATCTCTACTGTAAATAAATTTATATCAACAATCTCATATCATTTCATTAAGTCAATGAAGTATATTAAGAAAAAATTAACATTCATTGCAGTATTTACACTATTTATATTTAAAATATATGAGATCAAGAATTTTTCATCCTTGTTGTACTCACAACATAAACATCTCTGTTTGTTGGTTTGTTTTCATCTTTGCAGATTTATGTGGTGTCTTGACTCTTTGTCTTTCGTGAGGAATGTCTTGAGTAGTCAGAGTGAGTCTTTTAATCATAATCCTAGGTAGCAAGTTGAGATGAAAAATTAAATTAAAACTTATACAGTCCAAGGCAAGGACAGGGACTAAAGAAATGAGAACAACTTTTATTGTAGTCAAATCAAATTCAAACCCGTCAAGTAAGAAGTCAGGGAAGATTCTTTTTTTATATTACTTATTTATATTTGATCATAATATCAATTATCAGATTATTTATCTTATTTCTTGGAAGATGAACAGAACATCGGGCGAACGAAGTTGATCTGGTCAACCGAATCAATTACGATTCAGCGATTGTAAATTATTGTATACAAATTTTAATAATTTCGTACGGGCAACAAACACTGAGGCAAAATTTTAGGATTGTGTAGTAATCGAAATAAAGCGCAAATCGGCGGCCGCAAAATAAATCCTGGAAAAACCATTTTTCAACTAAAGCGAAACTAAATACATTATCAAGCGCTTACTTTTTTTAAATAGAAAACTTTCTTGATAAAACTATGAGCATTCATGTCAAGTACATCCACTCCAAAGACCTAATGAATTTTCTCTAAGAACGAAGGCGAATTTTCTCTATGAACGAAGGAAAGCTTACGAACAGCAGTTTGTCGAAGTTTAATAAGAAAATATAATTCACTCACGCAAAACTCCCACCTCGTATATATACATATACATCATTGATGAAAATCACAGCAGGTTCAGCGTTAGATAGCTTCCTATTTAACTTTTCGATCTTTCTAACGATATATCGTAAATCATTGTCAAGTTTCTTGAGTTCAAAACAAAAATTTTCATTTATTTTAAGCGTGGTAGAACAGAAAAGCTTTTTTCGGCATTCCTATACCATTTTCAGCGTTCGAATTGAACATTCTGAGAATTTTGGTTTTGAACTCAAAAACAACGTATCGACCCGAACACCGAAGATAGTATGGGAATACCGAAAAAAGCTTTTTTGTTAAAATAGCTTAAAATAAATAAAATTTTTGATTGTGAACTCAAAAGACTTGACAATGATTTACGATCTACCATTAAAAAAATCTAAAAAATAAGTAGGAAGCTCACTAACGCGGAACATACTGTGGTTTTCGTCAACAATTGCATTTCTGACAGTCATAATCCAATATATAAACATATATATGTATACTCGTATACAAAATTATTGTTGAGCAGTATAGTTTAGTTTAATGCATCCAAAAATGCAATTAACAAAATTTAAGTTTGGTGTCCCATCAAAAAATACAAACTTTCTCTCTACACAGAAAACATATAATGGATACAATTCACTGCCACACTCAAATTAATGTTTTACATTATTATACATACACATATATAAATGTATGTACATATATATATATGTATGTATAATCAGCTATCAATTTATATACATCGTGTTTATGAAATTAAGACTCATAATTGTCACCATAATGGAAAATCAATCAATAATAGTAATAATGAAATAATAATATATATCAATAATATTGATCGATATATATATATATATATATATATATATATATATATATATATACACAAATGGACGAGACCACCTAACATCTGATAAAGTTTTAAAAAGGTGATCATGGACCAGCATAGTGGAGAACATTCACTGCTTTGGAGAAAAAAAAAACGGATGATTGGATAAAAATATCAAAATCAAATCAAACATAATCTACCTTCAATCGATCAGTCACATACATCAAATTTTATTAAAAATAATAACAAATTAAAAAATTTGCTCATTGTTTAGAGGTGGGTGAGCACCATTACATTACCATCAGCATCATCATTCTTTGCATAATTTTTATATAAAAAATGTATTCACAGAATGTTTAGGATGACGACGACGACGATGATAATACATGATGTTGATATGATGTCTTGTCCAAGACTGACATTTAAATGCAACGGCTTCAAATAAAAATAATTTTATTGATAACAATAAAAAAAGATCTCTTTTTTAGTTTTTTTAGTTTTCTGATTTTTTTTATTTAAAAAAATTTAATGTAAAACTTGTTTGGATGCTGACATTAAAAAAAGGCGAGTGTCAACTAATGATAAAAAAAAATGGTAGGAGTCAAAAAACTTTTATTACAGCAATATTTTCTTATCAACTATATTGATAGAGAATAAAATTATAACAAATGGCGATGATGATGAATGACCACCTACTTAATATTACGTGTATATATATATATGCAGGTCTAATGTAAAATAATATTAATACATCCCACATACCACCATCCATCCAACACTCCATAATTAAAATATATTATAACTATAATAACAACTATCATAGTGCTATGATAAAATTAAACCATTTTTATGATAATTTTTAATACGGAAGATGTATAAATAAATACTTGTTATCAGGTTTATAGAATGGTGGCCAATCTACGTTTCATTAACCACATATATCTTACCATGTTTATCGGTAACAGAATTGAAGTATGTACACTCAGATACATTAAAATTTCAACACTTCAAATTAAAAAAAACAAACAGTTAATAATTTAAGGTATTTCATTTAATAATAATATTAATTTAAAAAATTTTTTAGTTTATGTTAAATTTTTTTCAAATACTTAAAATTCAATTAAGGCATATATAAGTTTTTTTTCATACTCGCACGTACGAAACTACTCGACAACAAAAGATAATAAAGTTAGAATTGGAATAAAATTAATTATATCAGACTGGTCGTAACAATCTGAATGATTGATGTTATCATCTATCTAAATAAATTATTATGACAAATTTAATGGTTATAAATTATTATTAATAAACTCTTAACGATATAATATTAATGATAATAGATAACAATAATGAATAATACTAAATAATAATGATTAATAAATTCATTAATAAAAGTAGTTATAAACACTTTTTAACAGGTTGGCAATATGATAAATTAAACACTAATCCTTAAAACTTCTCACAAAGTTATTCTTTTTTTCTTCCATTTTTTCTAGTTAGCTTAATTTTTTTCAAGTTTAAAGTTCAAAAGTAGTTTGGAATGGAATAAATACAGTAGGAACTGGATGTGACAATTTTTAAATGTATTTGCGTACTTTCGATCTGGAAAGTTTTTTCATGGGATCTAGTGGGCAGCAGCAGGAATTTAAAAACTAACAAATTATCACTTATCTGGACTCAGCTAATGTATAAAAAAAGATTTCAATTATAAAAATATTTTTTTAGATTATTATAAAAAGAAGAATGAGAGAAAACAAGAGTTGATATACATAGAGAAAAATTAAAAAAATTAATTCTTGAACTATCTAGATCATAGTTTATACTTTTCATTTTATATATTTGGTGAGAAAAATAATTTAAACAATTATTAAGACAGTATTATACGCATATTGCAAAACAAGAGCGTACACCAATAATTATAGACGTGTACGGATTTGAACACACTCACGCACGCATGTTTATTTACAGTTATACACACATGTAACAATGCTTCTGCATAATCTGCATTCAAAAATCTAGACTGACATAAGGTAATATATGCAAATAATCATTGTTGTAACTCTTCATAGAGTATGTTTTTGTCCATGGTTGCCATTCATTATTATAATCATACTGACCATTCACCCCTGGCCATCTTTGAGAGAAAACTCGATTCAACCTTCTATTGAGGTCTTCGATATCATCATCATCGATACCTTCCATCTGACTTTTAGAAGCGTTACCAGTGCTACTGTGCAGTCGGTTGTTGTCGTCACATAGTTGTTGATCATCTGAAATGTTGCTGTGTTTTTGGGCAAGCCTATCATTCTGTTGATCTGATTTGTTGTCTTGTTGCTCTGAATTGCTGTTAAATTGTGGCTGTTGATCTGATTTGTTGTGTTGTTGCTCTGGTTTATTGTAATGTTGCTCTAATTTGTTGCGTTGCTGCTCGGGTTTGTTGTTAAACTGTTGTTGTTGCTCTGGTTTATGTTGCTCTTGTCTGTTGTGTTGTTGCTCTTGTCTGTTGTGTTGTTGCTCTTGTCTGTTGTGTTGTTGCTCTGATTTGTTCTTACACTGAGACTGTTCCGATTTGTGGTGTGGTTGTGCTGGTTTGTGTTGCTGCTCTAATCTGTTGTTTAGTTGATCGGATTTGTTGTTAAATTGTGATTGTTGCTCTGATTTGTTGAGTTGTTGTGCTGGTTTGGGCTGTTGCTCTGATTTGTTGTGTGGTTGCTCTGACTTTTGTTGTTGTGGTACTATTTTGATGTTGCACTGTTGTTGTTGCTCTACTCTGTTGAGTTGTTGATCAGACTTGTTACATTGTTGCTTATCGAACTTGTTAATCTGTTGATCTAATCTATTGTACTGCTGATAAGGTTTGTTGTCAATATCAATTTTAATTTTTTTAGGGTTTGTATTATCTACATCGACAAAAGGCACATCCAACCGTCGCTTCAGACTAGACTTGGCCACTCCATTGATCACAGGTCTCGTTGCACTGTTGTTTGGAATAGATGGTGACAGTGATGACGATGATGCAGGAATCGGTAACTTTGGTGAAATGTTATTTTTTATGTCATTTATGGCAGACTTCGTAACGTTGCTTAAAGTATGCTTGGTGATATTGTTGTCTGTAGCATGCTTATCCAAGTTGTTGTTGCTGGCAGTCTGCTTAGTGGTATCTATATTTACTGGTGGCCTAGTGACATTGCTATTGTTTTTAGGATGAAAACTATTTACAACTGGAAGACAGTCTTTGGAATATTTTACTGGAGCTACTACATCGGTATTGTTCAGTGCAGAATTATTATTAATTTTGCCATTATTATTATTTCTGTTAATATTATTTTTGATGTTATTCGTTGCATTTTTGTTTTGAGATACTAAATCAGTGAGAGCAGGCGAAGATGTGGTTGATAAAAACGTTTTTGAGGTTGGTGTTTGGGGGGCGGATTTACCTAAATTTGTTGAGATGTTTTTAACCAACTTGTTTTCCGATGGTAAATTTTTACCATTTAAACTTCTTTTACTGGTAGAAGCATCGGAACAAGTTGACAAGGTGGGGCTTGGGGTATGTGATACAAGAGAATGAAGACCATTCTGAATTTTTCCAGAAGAATCATCTTTTTTAATCGGTTGGCTAGAACCTATCAGGTTAATATGTGACTGCCATTTTTTGACCAAATCTTTTGCCCTTCGAGCTAACTCCTTGTTAGTCGTTTTTTTTCTAAGTTCATTGACATGTTTACCTATCCGTGTTCTCTGAAAAAGGAATTTAATTGAAAACACAGGCCATACTAAAATAAATTAAAGCAATAATTGAAGAATCATTTTTTTGAATGATCACCTCAAGTAACTCTCTGGTCATCGGAAACTCCTCCAACAACTTGATCGAAGCCAGAGCACCATCGATGTTAACAACCTGAAAATAAAATGTGTTCATTTAATATTAATTTTAATATAAAAAATTTATAATTTAATTTATTTTCAATATGGATCAGTCAATTTAATAAAGAATAATTTGGTGGAATGTGACGAAATTAAAATAAATAAATTTAAAGACGGATTAACAAACAAATAATGATTAAATGGTAAATTGAAAATTTTAAAAATCGTGATTAAAAAGAAAATCATTCATTACATTATTTTCGCTGTCGAGATTGGATAAGAGGCCAGTTTTAATTTTTTCAATACTATCCTTGTTCTGCATTTAATGGCGATAACTTAGAGACGAGTTAACAGTTTAGAGTTAAAAAACTCCAGAACTGATTAAATTTGATGAACATACGAGCTTAAAACTAAGAAATGGCGACCACGGCGAAGATCTGCAGACGAGTGGAGCGATCACACCAAACTAATATCAAATCTCTTCTCTGCCTTCCTTTATAAAGCAAACCACAGCAGCCATGCGCTATCAACTGACCTATTAACTTGGCACTGACCTACATGCTATTTTTATCAAAATGTTCTCAAAGATAGTAAATATTGTTTTATTATTTTAAAAGTACTATTATGCGAAGTAACAAGAAATTATAGAGGATAATTCTTAAAAATGTTGTAAACCACTTTACAGAGTTGTAAAAATTGCACAAAGTGAATTACAAATTGAATTAGAAATTGAATTACTAAAAATGAACTATTTTATTTGACAAAGTTAGTTTTCTGATGTAGTAACTTTCTATCGTGTTTCTCATTACTTACGAATAAATCACATTTCTCATTTACATTTCTCTTAATCTTATATCAATTTTATAGTCTTTCATTAAAATGAAATAATTATCAAACAATGACTGCCACTCTTATAATACTGTTATGTCACATTTAGGCTTAAAGAAATTATTAAACCAAATTTCTTAGAATTTATCTACAAATGCTACTAAATATCATTACATTATTTTCGCTGTCGAGATTGGATAAGAGGCCAGTTTTAATTTTTATTATTACATTAATAATACATGTATTATTATTTTTATTTTTACATTAATAATAATTATTATTATACGGCTTAAAAACATAATAACTAATTATAATGGTAACAACAATGTCTAATATAATTCATAATATATCATATCGTAATATATCATATCGTAATGATCGGGCAAATGGTTATAATTTGTTAATAAATTAAACAGTGGAAATGAGTTTCACACGATTATTTCATCAATAGATAATAATGAATAATAATATTTCCCCCATTCAAACATCGCTGTATGTATATTATACATCAAATATTACAGTATATATGTTTTTATATAAATAAACACAAATAATTTTGAAAATATAAAAATGTATGCATGTGAATTCAAATAGAGCGAAGATGTTTCTATTAAAAGTCAATACCCTACACCAGGGGTGGGCACAAATCTTAAAAGAATTCTCCCTCGGGTCGAAAAAATTTGTTATTGAAGTTCATATGCGGCACATCAAAGATAAAATAGTTCTCAATGCGGCCCTCACCGCAAAAGGTTTGCCCACCCCCGCCCTATAAAATACACTAATCATCACAGCAATATATAACTATTATTTTTTTACTTAAATATCGTACAGCGATTACAAATTTTATATAAACTTTCAGCAAGAGTTCTATTGCACGTTATACTCTCCACATATCGGTGTAGGGCATACATCACAAAATAATTTTTTTTCTTTCTCTCCCTTCTTCTCTTTTCTCTTTTTCTCTCTTTCTATTCACATATATACACCAATGGTATATGTATATAAAATGTATTGATGTATAATGCTGTATATATGTATTGACTGAAAAGTGATGGCTGTATAAAAGGCAAATTTTACAAAATGAAAATTTCGTATTTTGTTGCTTTATAACAAGTGCTCCATTGATCTCTGTCGTATGTTAACATAGTTAAACTTTTCGATTCACAATTTTAATGACTAATTACCAAAAAGAATGAAATTAAATAACATTTCACCACGTCATATTTCAATTCTGTTGATTTTATTATCCCTATCCGAATTTATGTCTTATCACTTGGATGGAAACCAGCATTGTTACATGCAGTTTCAAGCTTGGAAAGCCTGCGAAACTTCAGTGAACACGTTACATTTCGACTTCGAAACTAGGAGAGATGGGGCGTTGATCATCTACTCACAGTCGAACTCGGCGAATAGTTTCGAGTTTTTAGAGGTTAAAATCGTGAGAGGACAATTAAAAATACGGTATAAAGTGCAATCTGGCAATCATGAAACTTTACAGGTATGCGGAGATAGTTTAGACGATGGAAGTTGGCATAATTTAAATGTAACGTACCTTAAAAGTAATTTTACCTTCTTCGTTGATGGCTACAAGTGCTCGAGTAAATACAATCTTCCAGTTAGAAAGAATTTATTAAGCCCTGAATCGATTGAGTACCGTAAGGCCGGTACTGAAGATGATGATGGATATCTTTTTATCGGCGGTATACCGAAGAATCGATTCGATAAACCGTTAAAGTTATCGTCGGTCAAATACCAAACGACATTTCAAGGTTGGATCAAAGAATTGTTTCACGAAATTTCTAAATTTATGATTTATTGAAAAAAAAAATTTTCATCTAGCGTTTTAAGTTATATAATATTATATAATGCATTTAGTGCATCAGATTCCATATAACGAACGCACAGACACAAACGTCCACACACATACGCACATATATATAATTGTTTATTTGATTACTTATATACATATATATATATATATATATATAACATAATTGACTACTACAAATATATACTGACCTTGCGAATAAAATCTCCATCCAAATTAAATGCCAAGCAAAAGCATCACCTGACTGATACGCAGGTACAATTCGACGCGCCATGAAATCGGACTGCGGGGGAGTGGCCGACGACCTGACCTTGTTGGGAGGTCACGGGGTCAAGAGTGAAGTCGAAGATGTCTGCGCCGTCAACAACGTCTGCAAGAACGGAGGCAGATGCATCAGTAGCGATGGGGGACCCGTCTGCGAGTGCCACTTCACTAACTACGATGGGGTCAACTGCGAACGAGGTTAGAGGTCGCGGGGTAGGTCAGATATATCAGATTAAAGTCAGATGAGTAAGGTAAAATGAGTTAACGTAGGTTAATTAGGTCATAGGTTGTAATTGGTCATTAGTTATTTGAATGGTAATTAGCTCAAAGTTTATAATTAAGATAGATCAGGCCAGGGATTGATTGTGTTATATAACTGGTTGAAATAAATTTAAAGGTTAAAGGTTTTATTCAATCACGTATTTTGTTTTAATGAATGTTTTAATAAATACTTAGAAGGGGTTTGTTGGAAGAATAAGAAAAAGACGGAAACGTAACGATCAGCATGCAGACACATGCGAAGACAAAAACGCGCACACACACACACACACATACAAACACGCACACACTCACTAACATAAACAAAATTTAACCACAACCTTTACAAAGCAAAATTTGTAATTTTTTTGAAATTGTTTTTCAACTTGCTTTCGTTTCGTTGCGTTTTTAATTGATTACCTACCACTTCAGTAGTTTTGTCCGCTCGTCACCACCACCAGCAGGCGATATTTCTATCACTTTTCCTTGGCTTTTCTCATCGGCGATGGTAAAATAAAGTAAAATATGTGACGCGTAGAAACAAAAGTAAATACAAAACAGCAACTGCAGCAACTACTCCTACTACTACTCTAACTCTACTGCAATTACTATTACTGCTGCTACTACCACTACTAGTGTTACTGCTGTTACAGCTACAAACACTGCTACAACTGCAGCTGCTGTTACTACTACTGCTGCTGCCACTACTACTCGTGTAATATTTTATATTACAACAATATTCTTAACGAAAACAACAAAAAGTCATTGTTATCTGCCTCTAAAACCTCAAAACTATTGACAGACAAACTATAATAAATATTCTATCGAACAGCAGCACGAACTATGACACACACACACACACACACACACACACACACACACACACACACATATATATATATATATATATATACACACACATACACACACGCACACACACACACTCGTGCGCGCGCAGTAAATATTCGCCATTTGAACCGTCACATCTCGCCTAATGATTTTCGATGCAAGCAAACAAATAGATGCGATTAAGACCGCCAACAGACCGGTCATAATCGTATTTGCATTTGTGTCGGTACTTGTCGGTCTTCACGAATATTCACTAGGTACGCGAACTTGCGAATAGTCGATATTTTTCGTGTTTTAACCCTTTTGACTTTGCCCATGAACTTAAGGAAAAAACTTTTGCATTCATTGATTTTTTTCTTTAGTTCTTTTTATAACAAATAACAACTTTTTCGAGCATGCCTTTTCATGGGGAATTTGTGAAAAATCAATGATAAAACTAAATTTATTAAAAAAAATGCTTTTTTTAAATTTAATTTGAAAAGTTACAATCTTAAAATTGACTTTCATAACGTTATAATTTTATTTATAATCTATTTCATCAATTCAATTTTTCACATATTATAAAACTTGTGAAAATCTTTCTATAGAGAGTCACGGAGATGTGCTGATGATGATGGCCAGTGATCACGTGGTTTTGGCTGCCAAATCAGGAACGGTCATATTGTCCGGCAGAGAAGTGGTCAGTTTTTCATTTAGGACATACGCGTCTGACGTTCAACTGCTTCTTATTGGTTAGTGGTTTGATTGGCCGGTTGTTTGATTGGTCGGTTGTTTGATTGGTCGGTTGTTTGATTGGTCAATTGTTTGATTGATCGGTTGTTTGAATGGATGGTTGATGGGTTGTTTGTGTGGTTGTTCGTGTTTTGATCCCGTTCTGAATATGTGTAATTTTGCTAATTTTGTTCGTTGAAGTTTTGTTTGCTTTGCTGATATTTGTTTGTGACAACCATTGCGTAGGCGCATGGCACTATTTATTTCTTATCAAATTATTTACACAAAGTGTAAACTCAACTCGATGAAGCTTATTAACAAACAATTCTAAAAACAGCAGAAATATATAAAAGCATCAAATTACAACAACATCAAAGCCAACAACAACAGCAACAAAACACAAGCCATCACTACCACCACCACCCACAACAACAACAACAAAAACGAAATCTTACAAACTCACAAACGCGCCAAAATTGATGAGTAACGCGCGGGTTACTTAGCAACAACAACAACAACAGACGGAAGTAGGGATGGGCGGTTAATCAATCGAATATTTTGCAGAACTTTCGTCAAGAACATATAGCCCCTGGGAAATTTTCTTGGCCTATTGCGATGATGTAAAATTATTTCAAACATTCTTACGCATGACCGAATCGTATAAATATGTTAAGACTGCTGCTGTTGTTGGTGTTGATGGTGTTGTTGTTGCACTTGTTGCTGATGTTGTTGAAATTGTTGTTGATATTGTATTTTTTTGTTGATGTTGTTGTTGTTACTGACGTTGTGGTTGCATTTTCCGATGATGTTGTTTTGTTGCAACTTTTGTTGATGTTGTTGTATTTTTTTGTTGATGTTGTTGCGCTTTTTGTTGACGTTGTTGCACTTTTTGTTGATGTTATTGCACTTTTTGTTGATGTTGTTGTTGTTGCATTTTTTTGTTGGTGTGCATTTTAATGTTTTTAACGTTGTTATTGATGCTAGGTTAAATTTTTGGCAACTGATATTGTTGATTTTATCATACACCCTGTTGCTCCTGTTGAAGTTGTCAATGATTTTCTGCATGCGTTGATGTAATCGTCGTTAATGTAGTTCATATTTTGATTGTTGTTGCTGTTAATGTAATTCATATTTTGAATGTTTGAATGATTGTTAATGTAATTCATATTTTGAATGTTGTTGTTATTCATGTAATTCATATTTTAAATGTCGTTGTTGTTAATGTAATTTCCCTTTCGAATGTTATTGGTTTTTGGTGTCTATCGCTCATTTCCTACACTCAGACATACACATCTCACACATACTTATACACACACACATCTCACACACACGCACATTCACACACACACGTGTACACATACCACAAACACAAAGCCATACCATCATGCATAGCACATCACTTTTAACACTTTTTTTGCACTTGACATAATTTTTATGTTCACCTCGGTTATTTTTATCGTAATCAACTTAACGTCACTACTACCAACCAAACCACCACCAACCACAACCAACCACAACCAACCATAACACTACATCCCACCACACCAACAACCGCAACGACAACCAAAACCCACCACACCAACAACCGCAACGACAGCCACAACTCACCAACATCAACGACTACATATCTAACAGAGGACAGATCGTCAGCTTTACAAGTCCATCTCAAAAACGGTTACCTGGTAGTATTTCTACACGGACAGCAGGACAGCACGGAACTGGATGTTCACTCCGAGACGAAAGTCCTCAACGACAATCGCTGGCACGATGTTGTCGTCCTCAGAGAAGCCAGAGAGGTTGAATATTTGCCTTATATTTAAAGTGAAGTATAAGATTAAGAAGTATAAGCCAGTAAAGTGAAGAAATCTTCACTTTACTGGCTTGTTCATTTTTTGTTTTTGTTGCTATTGTAACATTTTTTTTGTTAGAGTTTGTTCGGGTAGATATCATTTTTTACATAATATTTGATTTTCTGTCATATGCGGTAGATAAACTTAATCGCAACAAGCAAACAGTTTGAAATATGTAGTGGTTTTTGAATTTGGCGTAGACTAAACTTGAACCATATCAGCGCGCCTAATAACAACATGAGACAGTACTTTTACTGCCCGGACTAACTCCCCAGACTACAAAATCATCCTAGTACTAGGCAGATTTAAAGCTAGAAGGATGTAAATAAAATCTTAAAAAAAACACAAAAAACAAAATAATTACAAAGAAAATCATGTGATCATGAGGTAATTTTGAAAAATTTGTTTCAGCAATTTAAGAAAATTTTGAATTAACCTTTTAGAATTTGAGGAAGACTAAAAATTAATAACGGCCAGATGTTAGGCGTTTAATCAAACATGCTTGACACGAGCCATGGATCGATTGGTGGTGGATTGGTTGATTGAAAGCCAGCTTGGTTTTTGTTACTTGATTACTTGCTTGCTTCTTTGATTGTTCGCTTGATTGATAAGTCAGTGTACCAGTAGCCTGTATGTAAAAATATCTTTTATCGCTATCAACTTAATTATTAAATAATTCATTATTCTATTTGTTAGTTGGTTCTATTGTGTTAAATATCACTATTTATTTACGTCTTACATATTCATATGTTTATTCATTTTTTTAAAATTTTAGTTGATTATTTAATTTTTTATGTATTCGTTTAATTATTTAATTAATTTTTCGAATAAATCGTTAAAAAGTTTGTTTTGCGCGCGAGAAACGCCAGTGGTCACAGAGGTCGTTTTTCATTTTATTTTCTTCAAGAAAAAATATTTCAACGTCTGCTCTTGCACTATTTGTCGCGATTTTATAAAATTTACATAATTTAATATAATAATAATTAAAATATTAATATATATTATTATGAATTTAATTTATTTCAATTATTTGTTTTGTAAAATTTGGTTTATTAAAATTAAAAATTATTTTATTTTCAGCTGGTGGCGAACAGAGGTGTCTGTCAAGTGAGTTTCATAATACGCGCGCACACACACACGCACACACACACATACAAACACGCACATAAAAACACACACACACGTATACACACGCATACACATACAATCAATATGTTATGATTGAAAAAACGAATCTTCACACATAAAAAATAAATTCTCTATCGCTTTGAAGTCACCGAAAAATAATAATTGACTATAAAACAACCAAATAATTTTATTTATATTACGAATTCTAAATTATTCAGATTAAAGATGAAACTAAGTAATAAAATAAAATAATAAAATAGTAGTAAATAATAAAAAAATAATAGAATAATTAACTCCCTGAGAAATAATAACAGAAAATTACCGTTATCTTGTCTGAGCCTAACAGGCAAGAAAATCATTTAGACATCAAAGACGTCTCTGATGATGAAAAAGTTCTCCTAGTACTGCTGTGTTATGTTGCGCGGTCATCAATATTCGCCGAGACTACTTTATCGCTATCTACACATCCTCTGCCTACTAAAATGATGTCGAAACAATTTGTCTTCCGCGTTTGTGTGTGTGTGTGTGTGTGTGTGTGTATGAGTGTGTGTATATATATGCGTGTGTGTTTGTATATATGCGTGTGTGTGAGAAGTATCTTTTATAAAGGCATGTTTTGGCGTGCGTGTTTTGTCTGTTATTTGTGGGTTTTTACTTGTCTGTGTGTGTTTCTCTGCGTGTCTGTGGGTACGCGTGAATGTTTGTGTTTGTATGTGTGTGTGTGTTGCGTGTGTGTGTGAGTTGTGTGTGTGTGTTGCGTGTGTGTGTGAGTTGTGTGTGTGTGTTGCGCGTGTGTGCGCGCGCGTGTGTGTGTGTGTGGTTGTCTCTGTATCTGTCTGTATGTTTGTATATTTGTGCGGGCTTGTATATCTTAGCGTATTGTTGTGTATATGTTTAAATATAAGATTGTTTGTGTAACAGAATTTTTACATCTGATCAAAATAAGACCATACGTTTTTATAAATCTAAAATTAATAGATGTGTTTTAAGACTTGAAAGTACTAAATTTAGAAAATTAATTGAAAATTTCATCGATTTAAATTTAAAGAGAGAGAGAGAAGAGCGTATGTCCGCCAATATGAAACCATTGTAAACCATTGTTTGCCGTGCAAACATATCAACATCAAATAACCCAACCATTCGACCATTCACACCTTCATTTCTATCGTTCTAATTGATTGAAAATATCTCTATTTATTTATTATTTATTTTTCAAATTTTTTCCCTTGAAAATTATTTATAGATTTATCTAAGACAATATTAAAAAACTTGTGTGTGTGGTATGTGTGTGTGAAAGATTATATTTAAGATAATATTTGAAAACTTGTGTGTGTGTGTTTGTGTGCGTGTGTTTTGTGCGTGGGATTTCTTCCAGACAACGTTTAAAGATTTATGCGTGCGCGCCGCGTGCGTGTATATGTTTGCCCGCATCAGTGAGGTTAGATAAAATCTGCAAAATATTTAAAACATGTATAGATGGATGAAAAAATGGTTGAATACGTGGATGAATTGATAGATGGAAGGATATAAAAATGAATTGATAAAAAGATAGGTGGATGAATGGATAAAAGAATGACGTAGATTTTTTTTTTATAAGATTTTGTTCAACGTACGCTGACATCTAAGGGGACCGCATCCACAGGTAAAGGCAAATGTACTAATTCATTTTGATTGCGCCCAACCAATTACAATAATAGTAATAAATACTGCTACTACTACTACTACCGCTACTACTACAATACTACTACTACTATTACTACTATTACTACTACCGCTACAACTACTACTATACTAATACTATCACTTTTACTGCTGCTACTACTACTACTACTACGACGAAGACAATTACTCTTGCAGTTTAATTATAAAATACAAAATTTTAAAGAACAAATAGCTAGAATGAAAAAAAGATTAATCAACTTGGTGAATAATATTCACACACGCGCACACACACACACACGCGTGCGCACACGCACACAGACATACATACACATATGTAGATTGTATATGAAATATGGTAGAAACAGGAGCCAGCGATATGCAACATAGACCTCTTTCATCTTAGATGTACACACATTCAATAGAAAATTGTCCTGAGTTATCCATAGATAATAATTCTTTGTTATCATCTCCTCTTCCTATGATCATGAAGTCATCGTGACGTCATCGTCATCATCATCACATCCAGCACATCGTCATCTTATGTTATGTCAGTTATTTACTTTTTAAGTAGAGTTTTCGCACGTACACACACACACACACACACACAATTCTATTAATTAATATATAGATGAAAAGAGAGAACGAAAAAGAATGAATGAAGTCGGAAGATCATAAAATTAGCGGGGAACCAAAAATTTTATGATTGTGAATTGTGAGAAAGTCCCTTGATGAGTTTACCTTTGTGTATGTCTGCCAAACAGGAAATTGAATTAGGTTGGAGTGACTAACAACCGCATACTTAATTATGTAGCGCTTGATTTTAATTTTACATTGTAGAAAAAGAAATTAAAAGAAAATGGTACAGTGATACACTGGTTTTGACTGAAGTTCCTTAGATACTTTCAGAATGAATATAGTTAAAAATTAGTCGTCAAATTTTTCAAAAATTAATTGTTAACAAATAAAATTATTTCAACAAAATTGCAAAAACTCCATAAAATCAAACACAGTTCGTTAAAAATTACAACGCTGGAAGTTTTTTGATAACCTTTGCTGAAATAATAATAGTACAATAATGTTACTACCGGTATTAACATGAAGTAGTAGTAGTTGCAACAGCAGCAGCAGTAGTTGTTGTAATAAAAGTATTAGTAGTAGTAGTAGTAGTGGTAGTAGTAGTGGTAGTGGTAGTAGTAGTAGTGGTAGTAGTAGTAGTAGTATTAGTAGTAGTAGTAGTAAGTAACCGCATTAAAGTGAATTAAATTGTTTGCGGCGCTTTTTATGAATGATTATTTGTATAGGTGACATGAAGAATGTCGAACCAATCTTCCAAACACAGCAACAAAATCAAACATACAAAAAAATAAACAAACAAAATAAAATATTCGTGTAATTAATAACAACAACAACAATAAAAACAACGTCTTGAAAACAAATCAACAAATCAACAAATCAACGAACACCATCAGCACTAACAGCGAAATCTACGTCATCTATTATTAATAACAATGACGTCACAGGGTTTAGGAGCGGAAGTGGGAGGAGTCAGTGGGTAATAAATTATCACTTGGCTAAATGTCATGGGCGTCGAAGCAATCATAAAATGCATCAGAGTCGTCGCTCAGAAATCCACCGCGTTTAAATGTTTCATTCTCTCTCTCTCCTCTCTCTCTTTTTCTTTCTTTCTCTCTCTTTCTCTCTCTCACAGGAACAAACACACACACACACATACACATTCCTACTCACAAACCTACACACATAAATTTATACCCACATAAACACATATGCATATAGATACATATAACACATATTAACACACATCATTCAAACGTATCTAGAGATACACATATACACACAAATATACGGGCTCATAGTTGACAGAAACATACTCACACGCACACACACACACACACACACGCACGCACGCACACGCATGCATACATACATACAGCACACATCTCTAGATGTATCGCGCGAAAATGCATGATCGTCGTAAACTTAAGTTACGACCTGCTTCGATTTTATGTCATCATCATCGTCGTCATCGTCATCATCGAAATCACCACCTTCATCATCATCATCACCCTTCTCTTCCTCCTCCTCCTCATCATCATCATCACTTTCAAAATAGATATCAATCAAGATAGATGGTTACCAAAGAAAAGCGGGAACAATAGTGGGCGATTTTATCATGCTATCAACTGAAACTCTATGCATAGGCCTGTCATGTGACCATCATCAGCATCATCACCATCATCATCATCACCACCAACATCATCATAATGATGGATCATTGTTAGACGGACGTTATTTAAAGAAAGGAGATGATGATGTAGAAGGAGGGGATGGATTAAGAGTTTGTTTCAGAAAAGTTAGATTTTAAATCTTTTGATTATTTTTGTAGCTCACATCGAAATCAATAGCGGATTTCTTCAGACTTTTTTAACCCAAGCAAATAATATTAGCCCACACAGCGTGTAGATTGTACGTCAGATGTTAAAAGTTTTCAAATTAGTTCAGACAGGAGAAAAACTATTAAAATGACGAAAAGATAATTTCTTCGCTCAAACTTGTCTTTTTGAAAATGATTTAAGTACAACGTTCACAAATTGGTGACAAAAAATGGGCCCCAATTTGCCCTTCCCACTTCTAATTTAATTGTGACATGAATAAAAAAATTTAGAAATTTCAAATACAATTAAATACTTTTTGTCAGATATACTACAGAGCGGAAGGATTAGATATAAACGTGATATCTCTACAGAAACATGATACTGATACAAAAAATGATATCCTGAAAGTATCATCCGACGCAATATCCACATCTGCAAAGTGTAATATCACAACTGTCCATGATGATTCAATCAATTTTAATGGGGAGTTTTACCTGAGGTTTCCTGGGGTAGGTTCAATCCCTGAGTACCCCTTCGTTTTGAGGTTCAACTTTGTGAGTAATGAAAGGATGCATCCCTTGTTGTGTTTGGCGTTGGCGGAGAGAGAGGGTTATTTGAAGAAGAGGAAACGATTTTTTATGCTGTTTATCGCCAGAAGTAATGAGTGTTTGTTTGTTTGTGTGTGTGTGTTTGTTTGTGTAGTATGTGTGTGGGTTAAATGTTTGTGTGTGTGTGTGTTTTTGTGTTTGTTTGTGAATGTGTGTAGGTTAAATGTGTGTGTGTGTTTGTTTGTGTATGTGTGTGGTTTAAATGTTTGTGTGTGTGTGTGTTGTGTGTGTTGTGTGTGTGTGTGTATGTGAGTTTTCCGATTTTTTGTTTGTGTGTTTGTAAATAATTTCGTCAATGCATCGCATTTGCCAAACTTATCATCCTTTTAATCATAATTCATGCCGTCGTCAACATGAAACTGTTGACATCAAATTAAATTATTTTATCAAATTTTTTCGTAAAACATTCAGGCAACATACAGTTGTGGCATAACTTCAACAGCCACTACATTCAAAGCAATAGTACCAACAAAAACAATAACAAAAACAACAACAACAACAGAAACAACGACAAAAACATCGGTATAGTTGTCGAAAATATTCTGAAATTTTCAAGCAGCACTCCTACAAGCGTCGAAGTCTCGATTGGAAATGGTGTAGTGATTAATTTTACAGTGTGTCAGACGCACAAGACATTTCGGGTTATTTTTTTTTTTTATAAATTAATTTGTCAATTAATCTTTTTTCTGTTTAATTTGCTTAATTTAATAATTTTTCTAATTCAATTTGCAATACTACGCTAATTAATATTGTAAATTGAGGATTTATGTAATTAATCATGTTCAATAGTTTAAAGAAACCAACAAGTACTTCGGGTATAATATAAAACTTGGAGCAAACTGTCTAAAAAACAAGTATGACAACAACATCAACAACAACAATATCAACAACAACATCAACAACAACAACAACGATGATATTAAAGACAACTTATTCAGAGGCTGCATTAAAAACATTAACTTAAATTCAGATAGTGATTTAGAGGTTGAAAAGTATGTTGTATCCAGCAACGCCAGAAACAGCAACAACACCACTACCAACAACAACAACGGCAACATAAAATTACCATCTTGCTCCTATCACAATCATCATCATAACCCTCCACGAAATCATCATCATAATCATCATCATCAGCCACATCATCACCACCATCAACCACATCATCATCACCACCATCAACCACATCATCATCATCATCATCATCATCATCATCATCATAATCAGCATCAACAGCAAGATTGTGGAATGATGCCGTGTTTGAATGGTGGGCTGTGTGTGGCTGGCTGGAAGAGGTACACATGTCAATGTAACAACACCGGTTTTTCCGGTGCTAACTGTGATACGGGTTAATATTTTATTCGTATTCATTCGTTCGTTCGTTCATTCGTTCGTTCGTTCGTCCGTTCGTTCGTTCGTTCGTCCGTTCGTTCATTCATTCATTCATTCATTCATTCATTCATTCACTCATTTATTCATTTATTTAAATAACTTTATACGTGCATACAGTTTCTCCGGAGCTAAATTTTACAAAAAGCAATCGCCTCACATTTATATTTTCAACAAACAACAACCACAACCAAAACAACAACAACAACAACAACAATGACAACAACAACAACAATGACAACAACAACAACAACAATGACAACAACAACAATAATAAAAATAATAACAAAGTTGGCCGAGACTACTACTACCACTACTACGGCGACGACAATGACGACGATGATGACAGTTTTGAGATTTTTAATAGCTTATCATTCAGATTTAAAACTAGTCTAATCAACTATCACCTGTTTACAATTATCTTTAATAATAATAATAATAATAATAATTATAATAATAATAATAATTATGGCGACGATGACGACGATGATGTTGGTGTATCGGTATATTCGGACGCAAACCATATTGAGGTCTACTGCGTAGTTGGCCATCAGCAAAAGGTTTTTTTTTAATTATAAAATATTTATATCAATCATAATTCATAATAATAATTCATAGTAATACTAATAATTAATAATAGTAATAATTCATAGTAATAATAATAATGATAATAATGCATGTTTTTTCGTTAAATATTTTTTTTTCGTATTTAATTTTCTTTCAAAAGTATTACAGGTACGGTCAAGACGTTGGAAATAAAAAAAGCCATAATAACAATAAAACGCTATTTAGTAGTAATAGTAATAAAATAAGTGATAATAATAATAATAATAATAATAATAATATCAATAATAATAATAATAAACTTTGGCGGGATGTGTACATGTTTTCTGATGACGATATGAAGCTGTATTTAAATGTGGACGGCGAATCGAAGATAATACGTAAGATAGGATCATTTTGAAGAATGATATAATCTAAATTCAATTATCATCACCGCCCCACATCATCATCATCATCATCACTACCATCATCATCACCACCATCATCATCACCACCACATTATTATCGTTAATCATCCTTATCATCATAACCGTCACATCATCACCATCATCTTCATCATCATCGTCCCCATCATCTTCATCATCACATCATCGTCATCATCACCCAATTATCATCATCATCACCACCATAAACACCACATCATCATCATCATCGTCACCACCATTAACACCACATCATCATCATCCTCCTCCTCCTCATCATCATCACCATCATCATCACCATCATCATCATCATCATCACAACCACCACTCAATCATCATCATCTCACAACCATTAACACCACATCATCATCATCATCACCATCATCCTCCTCACAACAGATGACTCAATGATGAAACCGTTAATACTTCGAAACTTCATTCTTGGCAATGTAAAACCGTCGAATCGAAAACAGCCGAATACGCAACCGATACCGAACCACCAACGAATACCGAACCACCAACGAACGCAGTGGGTAGCGAACACCAGGTTTGTGTACTCACATTTTCAAGGTTACATCCAGCAATTAGAAATCAATGGAGAGGATTTGGTGAACAGATTTTTCCAATCTGATAATAACAAAAAAAATTATTTTAATAATAAAAATAATAATGGTAATAACAATAATAAAGCCGGTGATAATACTTATATTAAAGTTAGTAGTAGTAGTAGTAGTAGTAGTAGTAGTAGTAGTAATAGCAGTAGCGATAGTAGCAGCAGCAGTAGTAGTAGCGGCAGCAGTAGTAGTAATAGTAAACATAATAACTACAGCAAAGATGATGACGACGACAATGACGGTCATGGTTATAGTATTCCCCAAATAGTAGCAAGTAAAACATCGTGTTACACTTTAACATCAGCTAAAATTATTCCAACGGTATCTCATCATTTCCAATTACCATTCTTCTTGTATGTTAAGGTTTGTATGTGTGCGTGTGTGTGTGTGCGTGCGTGTGTGTGTGTGTGTGTTTAGAATGATGATGACGAAGGATAATAACGGCTTCTATAATAATGATGTAATTAGATCAGATTAACGTCCTGACAATAATATGGATACATAAAATAGTAATAATAACAATAATAATATTATAGATAATTATATTAGCAATAAAAATTAGCAATAATAATAATAATAATAGTTGAATAATATTTTCCTCTCACAGTTCAAGACAGTTTTAAAAAACTTTACACTCTCCACATTAGCGCTCACCAGCGACTATAGCAATAGTGAAAATAGTAGTAGTAGTAGTAGTAGCAGTAGCAACAGCAGCAGCAGCAGTAGTACTGGTAGCGATTCTGTCGACGAGAAAACGATTTTCATGGTAGATGTGATTGATGGTAGCGTTTATTTCAAGTATTTTACCACTGGCACCAGTAAATTTACGTTGATTTTTGATCGGGCAAAATTCGAAAATAATAACAGCCATAATAACAACAACAACAACAATAATAATAATAATAATAACAATCGTAATGATGATGATTGGCATACATTCGGCATGGTCATTCAGAATCAGACCTCTATAACATTCAAATTAGACGAATGCATCCACCATTATAATCATTTTGACGCCAATATTCACCATCACCATCATCACCATCGCCGTCATCATCATCATCATCAGCAGCAACAACATCATCATCATCGTCGACGTCATCAGCAACTAGAAATACGTCATCATCATTTTTATAACTATCGTTTATACGTTGGCGGGGTGGATGGAAAGTTGTTGGCTGGTTTAATTGCCAGGGTAGTAATTAATTAATTAATTTTTTAATTAATATAACCAGCTCGCCCGCTCACTCACTCACTCACTCACTCACTCACTCACTCACTCACTCGGTAATTAATAAATTACTTAATTAATTAATTCCTTCATTGATTGAGTGATTGATTCATCCATCTATTCACAGACCAATCATCAAACAGCAGCAGTTAAAAGGTACATGCCATACGAGGGCTGCCTCTGCAACCTGATCCTACCCCAGATCGGAAGAGTCCACTTTTTCGATTATAACATAGTCACTATGATTCGTCAGGACGGCAATGACAAAGATGAGGGCAGTAGTAATGATAATAGTAATGATAGTAATGATAATGACACCAATAATGATGATGGTGAGGATGATGTTGGTGATTCCATTTTAGAGGGGTGTACAGGTTGGTTGATTTCATAATGGCATATTTTATTATGGCAATTTTGTTGATACATCATTGTTTTGGTTTTCAATCACCTTTACCGTCGTCATTATCATCATCATCATCACCATCCTCACCATCATCACTACCATCGCCGACATCATCATCATTACCATTATCGTCATCATCATCACTACCACAACCAGACCCAATGGAAACGTGTAGTAGCAGCAGCTGTAATAACAATGGCACGTGCGTTCAGCACTGGAGTTATGTTACTTGCGATTGCACTCTAACCTCTTATACCGGAAAGTACTGTCAACAAGGTTGTTGTAGTCGTTGTAGTTGCGATTGGCGCTGCTGCTGCTGTAGGTGACGTTTTGTTGTTACTGAAATAGTTTCAAAAAGATGAAGATCGTCCTGCATTCGATCCCTGTTACTGCATGAGCATCTTACCACTACGCTACTCCCCCGTCCATACTGTCTTAATGCTTTTCATTAAAAAACAAAATTTTTCAATACTAACATCACAAATTATAATAATATATATATTTAAATAACAATAGACCGTTTCAACATAACTATCACCGAACAATAGATACTATATCATACACGTTCAACGGTATGGGCGGTATCGTACACGATATTCCGCGGATACACCACAGAGATACCATTCATGATAGTATCGCATTTGGAATCGTTACCATGGCACCCAACGGTATCATTATCATCATCAGCAGTAGCCATTCGAAAGATTATTTGAGAATTGAAATGGTTTGTGTCGCATCTTTTTGAAGAATTAATTTCTTTTTGTTTCATTTCATGTTTTGTCGGTTTAATTAAAAAATAAATTTAGGCGATTTGAATTAAGCAGATGATGACAGTATTAAATTATAATAATAATAATTATTATTATGCCATTTTGTAAGCAATTCAGTCTTTCTACCAGCAAACGACCTTTGACACTTTTTTTTGAAGGTCGAAGGTCACGTACAAGTCTCCTACAACTTGGGGCTGGCCGACCACAAATTGTCAAGCAACAACAACAACAACCACAACAACAACGACAATAACAATAATAATAACAGCAATCTTAATGGTCACTCAAGAGTAAACAATGGCATTCGTCACGTGATAAGATTTTTACGCACTGGCGCCAATTCTTCATTGTACATTGACGGTCAGGAGGTCGACAGGATTCATCCCAAAGGTCTGCTGGAGAGATTAGGAAGATTAGCGTACAGTTAGGAATTAGTTTAAGTTGGGTTATTGGCGTTGAATTTAAAAAAGAAACTATTTTAAAATTAATTGTTATAAATTCAAATGAATAGATGAGTTAAATCAGAACAACTTGAAAATGAATGAATCAATAAATATGCATTAATAAACAAGCGAGTTGATCACTGCTTTGTTTATTACTTTCGTGACGTCATTAACCAGGGCATCAACTGAATATGTTCAATAAGCAGACGAGAGTTATGTTAGGAGGCTTGTCATCATCATCGTCGTCGTCACAAACATCATCATCATCATCATCAACGTTATCATCACCATCATCTACCTCTCATAAGAGCATCCAACATTGGACAAACACTTTTAAAGGGAGTTTGCATGGTAAATCATTGAAACATTTTACTACAACTACTACACACGCACATACATAAATATATAATAACAATTTATTATGCCATAATTATAATTATATTTTATTATGAATTATAAATATGACACATATAAATGAAGGGTTGGTTGTTAACGGACAAGAAATTCTAAAGTTGATAAGGAAGAGTGTGGATTTTAACGGAGGCAAATTTGCAAGTAGGAAACTTCAGGCGTCGAAATACGCAAATAAGTAATAACAGAGTGTTGTTTTTATGCTTTGTTTGTTCTTGCTATTCTTAAGGTTTCATATATCCAACTTATCAACCAATCGTCAATCAGTAAATCTATTAATCAATCGGTTAACTTTTCTAACCAAACATCCTTTCAATCAACCTACCGATTAATCAATCAATCAACAAACCAATTAATTAACTAAATAATTAATTAACGAACCAATCAATCAACCAATGAATCAATCAACGAACCAAACAATCAACCAACCAATCAACCAACCAATTAATCAATCAACAAACCAATCAATCAAACAAGATACCATAATTTGTTCTCATTTGAAATCCAAACACAGATCAAGAGTAGTCGATGTTGACAATAACAAAGATAACGATGGTGATGAAGATGGTGATGGCGGTGATTCAGTTATTTCAATTCATACTCCACAATGTAAAGAAGAAGAAGATGATGATGATGATTGCTTATATTCCGGTGACGATGACGACGACGATGATGAGGACGATGAGAATGATGAGGATGTTGCTGCTGTCGTTGCGAGCAGAAACTTCTCGACCACCTCGAAACCTTACCTGGCCAACATCTCAAAAACCTTTCAAACGTTAAAAACGAACTTCTCGAAAGTTAAGCTATCAACAAAATCGGACAAAGTTGCAACAAAAACCACGAAGAATTTGTTGAAGCTTGCGAGCACGCGCGCAAGCACCAACTTGCATGACTGGAGGACAACAGTTTTGCCTTTGCTGAAATATAACCTAACCAATCCAAATCCAAGTCATAAATCGATCATTGAGTTACAACAAAATTTATTAAAAAATGTTCACCATTATCATTCAGGTCAACAGCTTAAATCGTCGTACAGCAAACTGGACGATGAAGTCTTCCTGGCCATTCCAAAATACAATATCAACAATGTTGCTGCAACTTATTCAAAAAGCAACAACATCCACTCAACAAGTTCCATAATTATGAATATTATTTTAATCACCGGCGTCATCTTAGCAATCAGCGTCCTGCTGGCACTCATGCTCTACGTGCTATTCAAAAAGTTCTACAACGTCAACATTTACGGCGACAAAGAAAAAACGATGGTGACCAGTGCAAAAAGTGCAGGAGATATTTTCGTCTATTGCCATTCCGTTGCAGACTGTCAACAACAACAACCGCAACATCAATCACAGCAACCGCAACTGCAGCCGCAACAGCAACAAGATTGCAGCAAGAAAGATGTTAAAGAATGGTACGTTTGATAGGAAACGAACTAATATTGAACCTTTCCAGTTAAACTGTTAGCCTGCAGATTATTAAAGAAATACGATTGGTTGATTTGCTGCTAACGAGTTGCTTTTTATCCAACGTTTCTGTTACAGATGTCATGACGACTTGTTTATTCATATTCATAAATGTATTAAAAAAAACACTATCTTCAAACTGGACCCTGTTTATCTGTAAATTTTAGCATAATTATCAACTTTTTTACACTTCCTTCTAGGCAAATTCTTTCACACGAATGCAATTTTCACATTAAATTATTTATTTTCGTAACTCAGTCTGATAGACTTAACCGCTTTTTAACATTAACTTTCACTACAAACCAAAGAGCTATTCATAGAATTATGCGCATATATTTCACAAATAAGCTCAAATATCACACGTACCTATTTTTTTTAAAATGCTTTTAATCTTAAATTTTAGTAAAACTATAAATTTTGAGTGTATTTGATTGATTAATTATTAAACTATTGTCATAATTTCATTTCTTATTTGTTTTATTGGTGAAGATTTGTTATGCAAAAGCAATACATAAGTAACTTCTTTACTTAAAATACACAATGATATCCTTCTCTCTAGTGACAATAGTAATCTTACTCTTCTTCTTGCTCTTGACTTTTCCTCAGCTTTTGATACTGTTGACCATACTATTCTCTTGAGACTGCTGCATCTTTTTTTTAATATTACTGATTCTTGTCTATCTTGGTTTTCTTCTTATCTCTGTAATCGTTTTTCTTCTGTTGTTCTCAATAATTCTACTTCTAACTCCTCTACTCTTACTTTCTGGGTACCTCAGGGTTCTATCCTTGGCCCTCTTCTATTTATACTCTATACTTCTGAACTACCTCGTATTATTAATAACTTTTCTTTCTCTAGTCATGTGATGATTCTTACATTTATACTTCTTTTCCTCCATCTAATCTCAATAGTGTTCTTCATAATTTATCTCTATGTCTTTCTTCAATTATCGCTTGGTCTGACTCTATGTGTCTTAAACTTAATCCTACCTGAATTACCTGATTCTAAAACATTACCTTACCTGATTCTAAAACTCTTGATGTCTCTCATAAGTTTCGTAGTCTAGGTTTTATCTTTGTTTCTACTATGTCTCTCTCTTCTCAGATTAATAGTGTTGCTAGAAGCTCTTACTTTCATCTACGTAGAATAAAAAAACTTTTGCCTTTTCTTGATGATCCTACTCTTCTTCTTCTTGTTACTTCGTTAGTCTTATCTAGGATTGATTATTGTAACTCGCTCTACTATGGTCTTCCTGACTCTATACTCTATCCTTTAAGTAAAGCTTTTAACTCTGCTGCTCGTCTAGTTGCTCGTGCCCCTTTCTTTTCTCATATATCTCCATATCTTGTTCTCTTGCACTGGCTACCTATAAAATATAGAATAATTTTTAAAATTTGCACGTTCATGTATAAGTCTCAATCTAAATTATTTCCTAAGTATTTATCAGATATATTAATTGAACCTAAACGCCCCGGTTTACGATCGTCTTCTTCTTCTCGCTTTTTCTTAACTCGTGTTAAACACTCTTTTGCCAAATCTGCTTTTGCTTTTTCTGGTCCTTTTCTCTGAAACTCTCTACCTACTTCTTTGACTACCTCTCCATCACTTGCGAAGTTCAGAGCGGATCTCAAGACCCATCTGTTTTCCAAATTCATTGAGGAGCGCTGTTGAACATCGCGGAAATAGCGCTTTATAAGTTAATTGATTGATTGATTGATATAAAGATCGTTAAGTTATATTTTGTGAAAGTAACTAGCCATGTATTTGCTTCGTTTGACACTTACAACGTGGTCATTAATTTTTTATTCAATAATATTCTGATTTATATTGTTACTCAGTTAATGTTTGTGTTTTGTTGGAAAATAAACGCTAAAGAAAGCCATCATATAATTAAGACGAATTGTTTCAATTGTATGAATGAAAGAGGTATGATCATTTCATTTAACGACACGACTTTTATGGTACTCCGTTCAAAAGTAGTTTATTTTGACAATCTAAGACAGGGGTGGGCAAACTTTTGGCTGTGAGGGCAGCCTTGAGAACTATTTTACTTTTGAAGGGCCGCACGCACAACAACACAAAAATATTGACTTTAAATTAGACAAATGTTCCTAAGAGTGCTAACAATATCCCCAGCTAAACCTGTACTTTGAAAGTGAAATGAAGGTGCTTCATAGTCCAATTGATTTTCTATTGATTTCTAAATACTCGAAAAACCTGACTGCTGTTGGTAATTCTACGTGAATCTACATTTGAAAAGTAAAACTTTGCATTTATAACAAGTGGTAAAATAACCAAAAAACGATCTGATAATTGTTAAAATTGAATTAAATTTGTCGAATACTTTCATGCAATAATTCAAAAATATCAGCAAACGCACCATTACGTTTGAAACTGCTCTTTGATTGGTTATTTTTTAATTAGGTCATTTTTATTGACACTTAATAGCCAATAAGATAAAAGATAGTTGACCTGATTAATGCCTATATAAGAGCTCACAAACACCGATCTTTCTCTTTTCCAAAGTTTAGTGCGTCTGTGGTCTGCCAGTAGAAATCTAAATAAAAATATTTAATTATTTAATATTTATTTATTTAAAATAAAATTGTAAATAAAATTGAAAAATAAATTTAAAAAATGATGCCGAACGGATATGAAAGCGGAAAATACATCGACACCGGCGACGAGACCACGTTCCTGTTCACCTCAGAATCCGTTGGGGAGGGCCATCCAGGTGAGTATCTGCTGAACTGTAACTAAAAGTGAAACTAATTTCCACCTCCGTCGTCATTTTAAAATGGAAGTTGGATGCGCTGATAAGTGAAAAAAAGCCATCTCATCATAATATTATAATATTTTAGTTGTCACTTATTTTGCTTTTAAATTTAATTAAAGTTTAAAATTTAAACTTTTTAAAAAGTTACTTTGCTCATTTATTTATACTAGTTTATAAAACTTTATGGTTGCCTTTTTCTTGCAGTTGCTACTCTTGTTTCTTACTGTTTTTCTTTTGTATCTTCGGGAAAAACTTCAATTTTTTTTTTAACTCTAATGTTAAATTGTTAGTCAATGCTTATCTAACAACAAGGTTTAAAAAAGTCAAGAGTTGGCTAACTTTTAATTCAAGAAGTCTTACAGCAGAAATAAATTAAATGAAATAATTGATTAGTTAATTAAGCAATCAGTCCAAGATTGATTGAATGCTTAATTAATTTTAATATTAATAGTTTGTGTAGTGCTAACAAACTAGTTAGCTAGCCTTAATTCTTAATGAACTGTGAAGGTGAGTGTTGCTTATAAAATAAATAGCAACACCAATCTCTCTCTTATATATATATATCTATGTATGTGTGTGTTTGTATAATGTTAATTTTCATGCATGTGTGTATGTATGTATGTGTATAAACATATATGTCAGATTTGTATTCATGTTTATTTTCATTAGTTTGACTGCTCTGTTAAGTAGTAAGGTGATATTCAATGCTTGGCCTGTGTGTGTGTATGTGTTATATCTGTAATATCTATATATAGCTGATTTATTTATGTATTTGTTTTATTCACATAGGTGTATGTGTATAGTATGCCTATTATATATATATAAATGTATGTGTGTATGTATGTATATAATTTTCATAGGTGTTTGTATGTGTAAATAGTATGTATGCCTATAATCCTATATATATATATATATATATATATATATATATATATATATATATATATATATATAAATGTATTTATGTCTGTCAGAGAGAATTATGTGAGAGATACAGAGAAAAAGGGAGATATACTCACATACAGCAACGTGTGTGTGTGTGCGTATGAGTGTGTGTGTGTGTTAGATTTCTTTAAAATTTCTGCATCCTATTCACTTAATGTCTTAATCAGTTCATTGGTTAAAGAGCAAAGGTTTCATACCTAAATTTTTATTCATCATTATTCCTATTTTAAATCTTTCTTCTTATTATTCTTATTATTATTATTGTTCTTCTGACTTAATCTTATGTTTTTATTATTTTTTCTATTCTGTTTGTCTGGTAAAGAGATGTGTTATTGTATATATGCGTGTGTCTTACTGTCTAGTTAAAAAAGGTGTTATTGTATATCTATATATGTTTGTCTGGTTGGACTCTTGTTTGTGGGTCTGCTTAGTTGCTGAGACAAAAACTAAGCTTTATTTTTGTTGTAATAAATTTTGTTGTTGTTTTAATATTATTTTTATTATTCAACTTGTTGTAAGTGCTGTTTTTTATGATTATTTATTTAACATTTATATTCATTTTTTTATGTTTCTTTTTTTACTCCTATCTTTCAATCCACTAATTTATAATAATTCTTACTAACCTTGGCAGATAAAATATGTGATCAAGTCAGTGATGCTGTATTGGACGCTCATCTCAGCCAAGACCCGAACGCCAAAGTCGCCTGCGGTTGGTCAATTTGGTCATCATTACCATCTTCATGGTTTTTAATCATTATCATGATAGCTATCGTATCTCACTCACTCATTATCACGATAGCCATCGTATCATGATTGTCACTCACTCATTATCATTCCCACAGAGACAGCAGCCAAGACGGGCATGATAATGTTGCTAGGCGAGATAACATCCAAAGCCAATGTAGACTATCAAAAAGTTGTCCGAGATACAATTAAATACATTGGCTATGATGATTCCTCTAAGGGTTTGTATCTTTTTATGTTTGTATGTATGTATCTTTAAATGTTTGTTTGTTTGTTTGTTTGTATGTATGTATCTTTAAATGCTTGTTTGTATGGGTGTGTGTTTCTGTGCGTTAGTATGCTTGCTTATGAATTTTATATTAGTGTATGTTGCAGATGTGTGTTTGTGTGCGTACCTGCGTACGTATGTGTGTTATCTTTGTGAAAATGGCTAGAACAATTTTTCAAATTATTATAAGATAATATACATATTCAGATCATGCAAAACCATCATGCCAATATGTGAACCAGTATACACAAATTAATGTGTTTTTTTATTAATTTGCAAAAAATCAGGGTTTGACTACAAGACGTGCAATGTCCTCTCGGCACTGGAACAGCAGTCGCCTGACATTGCTCAGGGGGTCCACATCGGTCGAGATGAAGAAAACATCGGTGCTGGAGATCAAGGTTTGTGTTAAATATGCTACATGGTTGTGTGTGTTTTTATGTATGTATGTGTTTTTGTGTGTGTGTGTTTGTGATAGTCTCTGGCTGCTTTATGTCTGGGTACTATGTTTGTGTTTGTGTATGTGTGTGTGTGTAACCGTCTATTATAAATCATCTTGTACACGTGTCTGTGTGTATTCATGTGTAATTTATCCACATATGTAATCCTATTGGAATGTATTTAAAACGACGTCCAGGTTTAATGTTTGGATACGCGACTGATGAAACGGAGGAATGCATGCCTCTCACGATCATACTTGCACACAAACTCAACCAGAAGATCTCAGAACTGAGGAGGAGTGGTGTTCTAGCGTGGGCCAGACCGGATACCAAAACACAGGTTTGCTGGGACTTTTGAATCACTGTTGTTAAGCTTTTGTTTCGACACATTATTCCATTTCAGGTACTATCATCAGTATCACTGCAATATAGTAGGCTTTCGTCGCAGATTCAAATAGACAAACATATTCTCTTTCTCTCTTTCTCTCTCTCTCTCTCTCACACACACAGACAGATATACTCATACTAACAAAGACACGCTCATACACACCAATATATTGTCTCGCTCACGCACACACAAACATACTCATGCTAACACAAACATACATACATACATACACACACCAAACGCTCACACACACAAACATGGACCATGACAGGTAACATGTGAGTACAGGATGTTGAAGGGAGCCTGCATCCCACAAAGAGTACATTCCATCGTCATCTCCGTTCAACACTCCGAAGATGTTACGCTAGAACAGATACAGAAGGATCTTAAAGAAAAGGTCACCAGCTATTATAATTGTGATGATGACGTCAATGATGACGATGGTGCTGATGACCATGTTATTAATGTTGATGGATGGATGGAGAGAGAGAGAGAGAAAAAAAGAAAGAGATAAAGAGAGATGGATGTGTAGATTGGTAATGAATAGTTGTATGAGTTGATTGTTGAATAAAAAAAGGAAAAAAATGCTAATTAATGAAGTTGCATCATTTCATCACTCCAGGTGATCAAGGCAGTTGTTGCGAGCAAGTACCTGGACGAGAGGACCGTCTACCATCTCAACCCGTCTGGAAAGTTTGTCATCGGCGGCCCCCAGGTTAGCATATTGTAATTAAACCTTTCGTAATTTAACATAAAATGCTATTAGTCAGACAGAGGTAGAGATCTGTACGCCTACATCTAATTTAATACAGAAAATTTCACAACTTTTAAAATGTCTGCTGGTTTTATTTATCCAATATTAATACTAAAATAAGTATTTCAGTGTGTAACTCTGGTCCATAGTCTTACTTCTTTTTGAGTTTATTTCATTTATTGTGCTTATCTATTCATGTTTGCTGTTATATTGTGAAAGGTTTAGAGATTTTTTTTTGATCCAATATAAAAATAAACTCTAATAAAAGTTTTACATAATAAATTAATGTAACCATATATATATATATATATATATATATATATATATATATATATATATATATATAAGTATATATCAAACAATACAATGAAACCTTTACTAACCAATAGCATTGCCAACTAAAGATTCACAAACGTACCCTCATTTTCCACAGGGAGATGCAGGACTGACGGGCAGGAAGATCATAGTTGACACGTACGGAGGTTGGGGCGCGCATGGTGGGGGTGCTTTCAGTGGAAAAGATTTCTCAAAAGTGGATCGTTCGGCTGCGTATGCTGCTCGTTGGGTTGCCAAGTCTCTCGTCAAAGCAGGACTCTGCAAGAGGGTTCTTGTTCAGGTGCTTATTGAATCGTTTTTTTTGTTTAATGCTTCTCGCTGATTTTGCGTGTTTTTGGCTTTTTGTATGGCCTTGTTGCTTCGTTGGTTATAACTGCCGCTGTAAGTTCTATTTTTTATTCAAATATGTATGAAGTGATTCACTTGAGGGAACGTTTGTGTTTGTTATCATTCCTTGATTCAATTGCACGAAATTTATTTGCTTTTTACCTCAATTAATTAATGGCAGGTGTCATACGCCATTGGGGTCGCCAAACCACTTGCAGTCTTTGTGAGCAGTTATGGAACGGGGGTAAAACCAGACAGTGAGTTATTGAGGATCGTCATGGAAAATTTTGACCTTAGACCTGGAAGAATTGTCAAGTAGGTTGAAATTGCTCCAACGGGGAATGATTGTGTTGTTTTTATTTTCCGTTTGATTTTAGATGAAATTTTTGGTTTAATTTTATCATATTCAACTTGAAATGTTTTCAAATTTAACAGAGACCTCGATTTGAAACGACCAATTTACTTCAAGACGGCATCATACGGTCACTTCGGCAGACCAGAGTTCACCTGGGAACAGCCTAAACCTCTTAAGTTTTAGTGCTCAGGACACTTGATATTTTATGAATGGGATGAGATGAAACGTTTGTTTAGTTGCTCGTTTGAATGTACGTGTTTGTTGTTTTGAGGTATGAGTGTTACAAACGTTAGCCTAAGAACAATGAAATAACATGATGAATACTTAAATAATATTGTGCCGTGTTAGTCAAGATTGTGTTTCTTCTAAGTTGTGATTTTTGAATCAGCTGTTCTTTCATCCAATTCTGTGTTCTAAGTTCCAACGCTTCAGACATCCAACGCAAAATCTACTTAACCCATTTGCATTCATCTAGCAGGGACGATACCTATTTAATTGACGTTGGTTTATCTGTTTATATATATCACTTTTTATACATAAAGAGCGTTGTATAATTTTTTAGGGTTAATTTTAAGTGTTATGCTTGTTTTAAGTGTACGTTACTATGATGACAATAACATGCGTGTGTATGACGGCGTATGATTTCTGCATAACCAGCTTGAGCCTCAGATCCAATGACCTTCAACTAGGCCACAGTTGAATCATGATGCACGAATCTATGTGATTGGTTGGTTGGAATGTTGATACCCTGATCACGTGATACCGACAAAGTTTAGGGATTTTTTATGCTTCGATTTGCTGGCCATGAAATATGTGATTATGACGGTGTTGTTGTTCGGTGCTTCATGGTTCTTCTGCAAACAATTTCAAAACACATCTCCATTTCGATTTTCTCTGACGTTAAAATGAGATCACCTCTGTTGAACGTTGTATAGGGTCTCGACGTTTGCTGTCCAGTACTTTGAATGGGGATGCCACACTAGTTATCTTGTTTGTCTTGTGTTTATGATGATTAAATAGGAAAAGAGCAATCACATAAACACTCGGGCCTTCTATTGGATCCGAACTCCCATGCTGATTTCTATTTTAAAATTTGTTAATTATTTTTAAAATTAGTTTAAATGTACTAATTATCGTTGACCAGTGAAAATGAATTAGTTTTTAATCACTTCTACGGAGATGAAGCTCATTCAATTTTTTGCTTTTCGTTTAATGGTAGGCTTTTTAAAATTTTAATCACAATTTGTCTAACTTATTGAATAAAATATTCTCTAGATTTGTGTATTAATTACATTGGGATATTGCAATTTTTTGTCATCTGTTTTTGTTATTGGCTGAAAAATGTATTTAATACTGATGAACATTATTTTGACCAGCCAACTGTGTGTAAATAATTAATATTAAGTTTTAACGTTTTATCCCGGGTTGAAATAAAGTGACTCAAAAAGTACTTCGTTTTCATTAGTTTATTTTTTTTTTAGAAATCAAAGTCTAATAAATGTTATCGAAGTTGTCGACGCACAGAATAAGCGCGTGTTGATTTATTGTTTCCGTTTTCGCCCTACATTTCACAGCCACGCCATACAGATCTATTTTGGCTAAAAATACTTGCAACAATGCATTAATTGGGACTTTTAAAATGCAAACAGGCTCGTCGTAAATTGTTAAAAAAACGGACCAAGGCACGACATTTAGCGAAATAGACCAACCATTTAGTCATCAAATGCAAATAAATCCTTTGGCACATGGTTTGCAATTTCTTCTTGTCTGCCTGCGAAGGAGGGCATGCATTCATTGAATTCAAATTCCGCTATCATCAGAGTCGTTGAACAACACATCAGTTCCTTAATTAAAAAATCATTTAATTCTAACCATAGATCGTTTTTAATTCTTAATCTGTTCATTTATTACACATTTTAGCTTTCATCGGTGAAACCAGTGATGTTCTATTTTCCCTTGTTAATGTTCCACTGTTTCTCTGCTGGGTTCTGGCGTTGTAAACCGACCGTATTCGCTGAAGTTGTATAGCAGATGTACGTACGTACGTAGGTATGTACTCGCGTGTACGTATGCACCCGTGTTGTGAATTATGTGTTAACATGTATTCAGCTGTTTGTCCTTACCCTAATTTACCGAAACTTTCATGAATCATTAGTTTGATTGGAAAAGTTTTGAAATTTAAAGAAACTTTAGAAGGTTAAAACACTACAACATCAAAACGATTTTTTTGCAAAAAACTCTTGAAATTATGAAGAAAAAAACGGGACAATGTTTTAAGATCGAATTATTTTACAACGTAATTAATTCTTAAACAAAAATAGTCTTAAACGGAGCGGTGGTGGTGACAATAATAATAATAATAATAATAAAATCTAATAATAACAGCGTCAGTAGTTAATTACATTTATATAGAATAAAATAATGTTAACAACGCTATATCGCGCCTGAAGTACATTAATGACAATTTATTCATTCAACAATAATTAACCAATTATTTACGAATTATCAGTCATAAGTAATATTTGTATAATACAAAGATTCAACAGTACACACGAAGACATACACACACGCTCGAACACACACACACATACAACTGTTTGCATGTGTACAAAAAACGGTATAAACAATACATGTACATAATAATAAATTATCGATCGTTTGTTTGAAGTATTTCCACAATTGTTTAAGAATTTAAAAAATAGCACATGTGAGAACTTGTGAAATGAAATACATGTGCGTCGTATTTATATATATATATATATATATATATATATATATATATATATATATATATATATATATATGTGTGTTTGTGTGTAATAACATCATCATTATTAATAATACTTTCAAATTTAAATATGAAAATTTTCATCGCAAAAACCAAAAAGGAATAAGAAGATAAAAATAAGGTTTCACATGATTTCAAACACGTACAGAAACATAGAAACAAAAAAAACACCACATACATACAGAACCACAACAGACAGGCAAACATAAAAGATATACAGATACGCTAACGTACACAAACCGTACTACAATGTTTCTGAAATCTTCTCAGTAATTCGCGTACGCACAAGTTAAATGTACGATATATTACTAACTAATTATATACACTTTCAAATAATAATAAATAATAATATTAATAACAATAATAATAATAATCCATAGAATCACCATCATCATCATCATCGTTATCATCACAATGCCCTATAGCTTGTTATAATGCAAAATGAAGATGTGACAAGTAAGTGATGAATAAAAAGACAAAATATGCCGTTCGTAAATGTATACAACACGTTCACGATGATAACGCTGATGATGACGTGATGATATATATATATATATATATATATATATATATATATATATATATATATATATATATATATAGAATAGCCATGCAATAATAATAATTATGGAGAACGTAAGAAAGTAAGAATGTCAGCAACAACAGCAATACAGTTGTAAGTAATAATCAATTAACACAAGAGCGCGCGCACGCACGCACGCACACACACACATATTTTATTTATTTATCAATAAGCAATCTAGGTGAGCATATACATTTAGAGATGATGAATATTAAATAGACAGCAGATAGTGTAACGACGGTGATCGTGATGATGAGAAAAACCAAACCAGTCGTCATCATCACACCATCGCCATGCTCATCTTTTTTTTTTCACTCATCTAATTTGTATATTTATTTATTTACACACGTTTATGACGCAATTTTTAACATCTTATATTCATCACCATCATCGTCGTCGCCGTTGTGATGATAACAACCTATTAATTCTTATCATCTTAATTATCATATCATATCGTATCATATCTCACTCACACACGCACACACACGCTCGCGCGCGACCACACACCACACACAGTTGAAATTATTACAGTACTGTTGATAAATACAATCCCATTGTATCATATACTATCATTAGTATATCATTATTATATTAGTTACTAACTAGAGTTTATACTTACTATTAAATTCTTATAGAATAATTTTTAATAAACTGTAGTTTAGAAAATTCGGACTGAAGTTTTTGATTGAAATATGAGTGAAAAAATTATTAGACGACATTTCGTCTGGATGAATGAATAAATGAATGCAACCAAGGTCTAATGCAACCAATCAAAGGTCTAATGCAACCAATCAAAAACATGTAAACCATAGCAAATGAACTATAGCGACATAAAATGAAATAACTTTAACTACTATCTAGCTAGCTAACCAACTAACTATTCTATCCTTCAATCAGCCAGTCAATTAACTTAAAATGTTAATTAATTCATTAATTGATTGATCAAATGAATCAATCAGTCACTAATAAAGGTGAGATAATTAAATAATATGGAAAAGAAAATAAACTAGAGTGGAGCAAAATAAATAATCTCAATAGTTGTATCATGGCCACCTTCAAATTGGCCACATCAAAAATTTTGTTTTACATAGTGCATAATGAATGAGACAAGAAAAATTTCGAGATTAATTAATTAAAAATGAACGAAATAAATAAATAGCATAAATAAAAAAACAGAAGAATTTAAAATAAATTTAAACGAATTAAATTAATTTATTAATTTAAAAAAGTTGATGAAGAAAAATAACTCAATTGAAGTAGACTAGGGGCGAAGACAATGCCAGCAATTAATTCAAATGGAAATCATTTATTTCAAATTTTCAATCCAATTAATTTTAATTATTAATTAAAATTCAGGAAAATAAATAAAATTTCGCATGAAGTGTTAGGAAGTTAGTGAAATAAATAAATTACAAAACAAAATAGAACAATTTTGTATCTCAAAAAAATTCACACGCAGACGCAGAGGCAAAACAAAAACAATAACCGCCTAGTGTTAAAAAATACAGATATATACACTCCATGTTGTCACATACATACGTACAAGCAAATAAATATACGTATATACATACATACATACAAATAATTGTATATATTGATACACATACATATACATGATTAGTCTATACCAGTTCACACACATACAAAGAAACATACACACACACACACAAACATATATAAATACTCACACACCATCAATGTATTTTAGATATGTCAAAAGCATTGATAACAGCTCAAACATATCATTGGATTTAATTAAATATACTAATGCTATCATCACCTTCATAATCGCCACTGACGTCATCTTCGTCATCATCCTTATAATTAAATAAGACTGTGAAATAAATAAAATGTGAGTAGCTAGCTTAGCTACATCGATCACACACTAAAACATCATGATGTCAATCATCGTTTATAACTACAGTTTATATAGAAAATCATCAGTGAAATGCATCCATTAATATTACCTACTGCATCATTGGCTATGATTATTACAATTATCATCACCACCATCATTACAACGATGAAGAATGCAACGGGGGAAAAGCAATCAGCTTCCAGGGGAATATTATCAACGTTCAAAAAGATGAAATTCAGATGATGAGACGACGTGACGAGAATGAATAACGATGGTTAAAATAAAGATAAATTAAAGCGCTTAAAGTAGCGTCAAACTCAGTACTAACTATCCAACAAACGAGTACATTTCAATGTACATACATACATACATATATATATATATATATATATATATATATATATATATATATATATATATATATATACGTTGGTAATAGACCATAAAAATATATATATATATACATACAATGGTTTAATTTTCGATATAACGTAATTATGCTACTGTATAATTTAGTGAATAAATTTCTTAAACAAATTCCTTTAGCCCTTTCAAAAGTCATCAGTATCATTGTCGTTATGAAAAGTTACATCATTAAGGCTGTCACTGCATCTTCACGGTCCTTATATCAGCCAACTTTCAAGATGATCATCGCTACCATCTTCGTTAAAACAACAACAGCCCCCTAATCTCCATCATCATCTCATCACATTTGCTCTCAAATCATTAATTATCAGGCGAAATAGGATCATAGTTTATACCATCAATTTTACCACCACCATCACCATCACTGTTTCATGATATTATTAACGTTGATACTGAATGACTGCTGCGTGAGTGCACCGCTGATATAATTGTAGGCCGTGTAGACCCCATTTTGATATTGAGGTTGTTGATGGGTGGCGAAACCGAGGGCCGTTTGATGTGGGTAGATGTTCAGGTGGGGTGTCTTGTTCTGCTGGTTGATGAATGCATTGGAGGCCGTTATGTAAGGTGAGCTAGGGTAGGCCGTGATGGGTTGTGGGTGATGATGAGAATGCTGAGAATGATGATGAGGATGATGATGATGAGGATGGTTTCGATAATCTGGAGGCACGTTCATGTTGAGGACGTTGTAGTTAGTGATGAGGTTTGTCCGCGGTTGGATCATGACGTTTGGTGCTACTGACTGGCTGCGGGCTGATGACGATGAAGATGATGAGTTGCTGTTTTGGTGATTGTTGCTGCTGTTGTTGTTTGTTGTGTTTGATTGATTTTTGACGTTTTTGCTGTTGCATCGTCTTGTTTGTTTTGTTGTTGTGTGTTGTTGTTGTTGCTGCTGCTGTTGATGTTGTTGATTCGAGTGCTGTTGTTGACTCGACTGTTGTTGCTGATGTTGTTGCTGCTGCAGTGCATTCGTTACAGCATTATGCATAGGGGTTGAAACATTGGCTACAGCTGTTCCAGATGGAGACTGCATCTTATTATTATTATTACTGTTATTATTTGTGTTATTATTATTATTATTATTATTGTTATTATTATTATTATTACTACCGCCATTAGTCATGACGGTAGATTGTTGGTTGAAAGCAACGAGGCTGGATTGTGGCATTGAATCAAGAGAAGATGGCTGTTGATTCATCATTGGAGTGAGGTTGCACTGCATAAAATCTTGCTCAGGTATGCGAATGAATGAGTACTCGGTTGGAGTAGAATGTTGCTGGTATATGGACGCCCAAGGAAACTGACCGTCTGAGCTAGAGTGAGGACACGCCAAACGACTATACGTTAAAACTGGAGCACTGGGACAACCACGATCGAACAATTGTTGCTGCTGTTGAGGCTGTTGTTGTTGTTGAGGTGTCGGAAAGTTGGATGTGTTTGGTGAAGCCATGCCGAAGCTTCTCGAGCTGCTATTTGTTGGAGATGGTGTAGGCATGTTGTAGTGGTTGCAATTCAAACCAACTGGACTGCTTTGATTGAGTAACAACTGACTGTTGTTATTGTTGCTGTTGTTGTTATTATTATGGAGGTAGTATGCATTGGCAGACTGCGTGTTCGGACTTGATGACGATGACATGTTGTTGTTGTGATCGTTGGATGAGAGATACGAATTGACATTTGATACTTTATTCAGCATTTGTTGTTGTTGGAGTTGGTAGTCTATTTGCTGCTGTTGATGTTGTTGTTGTTGGTGGTGTCTGTGTTGCTGCTGTTGTTCACAAGGTGTTTTTGGATTAGCGATAGATGGATTATTTGAGAGAGGTTGGTTAACAGGTGATTGCATGCCATTGGAATTGGCCGGAGATGGCAGTTGGTTGCTGTAGTTGTTCAAGTCTGGCACTAACGGAGATTGCGTGTTGTTAAGATGTTGTTGCTGTTGTTGATGATGATGTTGAGGATGATTGTTGTTGTTGTATGATTGATATTGTTGATTCATATACTGTTGCTGCTGCTGATGTTGATGATGAAGATAAGTCTCTTGTTCCCTGGACATCTCATTTTCAACTGTTATCTTATTATCTCTATTTACAACCCTATTAACACTACTATCATTACCTCCAATAAGATTGACATTGTTATCATAACGACCACCGCCTGCGATGACGTCATCATCGTTGTCATCTTCCTCCTCGTCGTCGTCATCATCATCATCCTCTTGATTATCAGCTTCCGTAGCATCCTTGCAGTTGCTGTTCATGTCGTAGTCCATGATTATTGGCATGTCATCGTAGGCCAGCACATTACTCTCATTCAACCCCTCCAACTGCTCGCAGAAATCTGTCATTTCGTTGTCTTCGTCATCATCGGCAGCATTGTTGTTGTTGCTACTATCGTTGTTGTTGTTAATATTATTCTCGTTATCAATATTATTATGGTTATTGTTATTACTATTACTCTTGCTGTTATTATTATTAATATTGTTGTTGGTGTTATTATTATTGTTGTTGCTGATATTGTTGTTGTTATTGCTGTTGTTACTGCAATCTGCACTGACGACACTGGCAACAAAGTAATGAGGTTTTTCAGTAGTGACACTGTCAAAATAAGCCTTTTCTTTAACTCCAGCATTGGCAGTTACTGGCTTTTCGATATTTGTCGTCGGTGGCGGAATTAATTTGTCAGCAGTTTCTTCTAATTTCTGTCGGGTCGAACTATCGCTGAGATCGTCGTCATCGGAATCGTCGTCGTCCTCGGATTCGTCCGAACTGTATTCGCTGTCGTAGGCGTCGGTCTGTACCTCGACCGACCGACACTCTTTTTTAATCGTCGGTACAGTCGGTATGACCGCCGTATTATTGTTGTACGTGACCGAGGCAGTTGACGATGACGAAATGACGCTGGGGGATGTGGAAGTAGAAGCAGTAGCTGTGGTAGCAGCAGTAGGTAATGGTGGTGATAACAACGACGACGACGACGAAGGGTTGGTAGTGACGACGATACATTGTTTGACGTCCTGCTTTTCTACTTTCAGATTATTATTATTATTATTATTATTATTATTATTATTGATACGCTCGTCACTACTACAGACTATTTGATGTCCACTGTCGGTAAAGTTAACGTTATGTTGTTGGCTCGTGAAATCAACTTTAATATTTTTCACGTCCCATTTACCATTCACATCGTCGTCGTCGTTACCAGGGTCATTGTTGCTATTATTTATTTTACTCTGAATGTTGTTTGCAGAACTATCACTTATAGTACAATTATCATTATTGTTGTTGTTGATGATGTTGTTGTTGTTTGAATTAAGAGCTGCTACGTGATGGTGGGGCGTGTTGTTGTTATCATGGAAACCAGCGTTCTTGCTATCATTAACGTCACTGCACTCCATCTAATCAGAATTTTTTAAAATTATTTCACGACGTTAATTTAATTAATTCATCTTCAATTATATTTTTAAACAAATTTTTCAACTATTACCCTTACAAAATTAAAATTTTCAGATTTGGAGCTATGGAGACAACTTTTAAATTTAAATAAATAGCAGTACATTTATTTGGTAGACAAACACGTCAACAGAAACAAAACAATGATCTTTTTTATAAGGTTATGACAATGAGCGTGTCAGAAAATTAGCCAAAAAAACCTTACTACATACCTTATGATGAGAGACAGCCTTATTTTCAGATGCATGAAGCATTGTAGTTGAATGCGTTGTTGTTGAATGTGTTGTTGATCGTGTTGTTATTGTAACATTTGTTGCCGTAGTTGTATTTTTGGCTAATGTACAACTTGTTGCTGCTGCGACAGTTGTAGCGGCTGTGGTGAGGTTAATTTTCAAGTAATTTGAATAAACATCGTGACAATCACCGTCACCGATGACGTCATCATCGTCATTAATGTCATTATTATCATATCATGGTCCCATCATTATCTAGCATTAATTTGAAATTTTTCTTACAAAGAAACAAGAAACAAAAACAAATTGAAACAAACTTTTAAAGTCAGATGCAATACTTTTATGATGGCAAGCACTGTTAACGACATCATCGTGATTCACTATATCATCATGGCCATCGTCACCATCATCTTCATCAGCTAGGCCGCCGAGCGTGCAACATGTCTCAATAGCCTCTGGAGTCACTTTATCTCTCTGTGGATTGTTGTGATGATAAAAGCTATCTAATTGAATCATTCGTTTGATCACTTTGATCACTGATGGATCGATCGATCAATCAATCAATCAATCAATCAATCAATCAATCAATCAATCAATCAATCAATCAATCAATCAATCAATCAATCAATCAATCAATTAATCAATCAATCAATCAATCATTAATAAACCAACTAACCAACCAACCTACCAACCAACCAACCAACCTACCAACCAACCGACCGACCGACCGACCGACCGACCGACCGACCGACCAACCAACCAACCAACCAACCAACCAACCGGCCAGTCAAATCAATCGACCACCAATTAATTAACCAAGCAATCAAATAAGAACGAACCATGAGTAAGGACTGTTTGACGTCAATATTCCTCAACACAATGCCTCTCATCTTCTTCCCACTCCTCATCATCTCTCTTCTATTTATATCTATGGATTTGACGTTGGGTATGAACGTACTCCTGAAAGCAAATTATGAAAATATTCAAGTAAACACGTGTAAATATATCATAAAAAATACACACCATAGTAAAAAATACACACTATAGTAAAAACACACACACACACAACGCAACGCACGCACGCACGCACACACACATGCGACTACATACACAGAAATGGAAACGTACCTGCTCTTTATTTTAGTGGGTATAATACCAAGCTTTAGCAGGGTGGAGACCACATTTGTACATGCAATGCCGAGGGATGAACTTATCTCTATCGGGTGGGGTGTGTGAATAAGTATTATTCAATTCAAAGTTTTAACGTCGTTTTGAAATTAGTGAATATTTTATTCATATACTGAAATAAGTTTATGGACGAAAAATTTTAATCTAGATATAACTTCTCTAATATAATTGTCATTGTCTAATTTGCCATCTTATACCAGATATGATATCATAATGATATAGATATGATATTACAATAACCCTTATTCGTTGTCATCATCACTATTATTACCACCAAAACCACCATCATCATCATCACTACTTGCATACCTTTAACAGCAACGGGTTTTTTGCTGTCGTATGAGTGCATTTGAAAATAGTTGAGTACAGCCCAAGACCAGTACCTCTGAAATGCCGAGAGGACGGGTGCTGAAAAGGTCCTTTTAAGAGTTCCAGGTGTGCCTAACAGTTTGCATAACTTGTAGCCTGTTCAGCGTTATAGATATGATATCATAATGATATAGATATGATATCATAATGATAGAGATATGATATCATAATGATTGAACTAAGTTCAGTGTAGTTATTTATTCATAAAATCTTTATTAAATATCAAAACAGTGATTGCTCGTGAACAAAACACATAAAAACAACAATTATTAAAGTGATAAAATTAACTTAAAGTCCAACATGTATAGTTCTAAATAAACAAAGAACCAACTTAACGAAACAACACACCACACACACACACACACACACACACACACACACACACACACACACACACACACACACACACACAACACACACACACACACACAACACACACACAACACACACACACACAACACACACACACACAAACAAACATAAAGAAACAACAACAGCACCAAAACAGCAAGAAGACGTACTGAGATTGATAAGCATGGTAGCATATCCTTTCCTTCTGTATGGAGGACTGATGAATATGAATATGAGACTTGGGCCTTTTACCTGTCTCTTGTCCTGTTATACGAAACGTTAGTACTGTTCTACCATTCTTATAACCTTTAAAAGTTACTCTTATGACTATAACAATTATTAATATGTCAGTATTATTATGTTATCACCATCATCATCATCATCATCATCATCATTATTATTATTATTATTATAAAAATTATTGTTGTAACAATACAGAAACAAGACTAATGAAAATAACACTAACCCTGACAAAATATCCGACAAATCTCGATATCTTCCTACAACCCAGTTTCGAAGGAGAGGAAGAGAAAGAGGAACCACAACAACATTTACAAGGATCTTCAACAACAACAACGTTACTACAGCCACTACAACCACCATTAGCAGTAGAATTAGTAGTAGTACCGCAGCGAACGTACTCATTGACGGTGAGAATGTAATAGAGGTAAGATGAAGATGTAAAAAGCATTTGTAACTCTGGCTCAACAAAGCACCTAGAAAATGAGAGTAAATTCTCAGTATACAATGCAGTGACGCACGGATCGACCTCGTAGACGGAGTATCTGTTATTGGTAGTTCTGTAGATTTCATTTCCAGGTGGACATTGAGGATGGTGTGGATTGCTGGGCTGCTCTGGCTGCTGGTGATGACAGGAAATCATCTCCGGGCTAACGGCGTTTGATGTCTGATTTGATGAGGATTTGTTTGTTCAATGCTTGTTTAATTAAACAATAAAATATGATACATTCGTAACGAATCACCATGACAATATACGTATAAAGAAAAAAAACTTCAGTCAAAGGAGAGAGGGAGAGAGAGAGAGAGAAAGAGAGAGAGAGAAAGAGAGATTTTAAGAAACTGAATATTAAAATGGATGAGTAAAAAACAGAAATAAATAGATCCATTTGTAAGTATGAAAATTTAGTAGCTGAGAACAAAGGAGGCACTTGGCAAGAGTTAGAAAGCTAGTAGTTAGCTAGTAAGTAAGTAAGTAAGTAAGTAAGTAAGTAACTAACCTTATGTGCTTCTAATAAATCTTCACTCTTGAAATACTTTAGACAGAACTCACACACAAATAGTACAGGAAGGCTGTTAAAAGGAAAAAAAATTTACGATAAATAAAATTTTCAGTAATATAATTAATATTAATATTAAACATTTATTATTAATAATTAATGAAGTTAATGACGATATTGGGGAAAATGACAAAAGTAATAATACAATAAAAGTTTTTACTACATTTTTATTGCAGTAATTTACACAGTAATTTTTTTTTTAAATTCTAATATTCACATTCCGTCTATCTGATATAAATCATCATCACCATCATCATCCTAATGGTCATCATCTTAACAATTTCCAATATCATCTTAACCTTCCCCATCTTTCTTCTAATCATCATCATTATACTAATCATCATCATCATACTAATCATCATCATCACCATACTAATCATCATCATAATAATCATCGTCGTCATTCCAGACTCACTGCATCCATGCTTATAATTGAAGTAGTTAGCAATAAAAGGCACGCAAGCACAGAGCAACAACAGCAATAAAAAAAATAATAAAAACAAAACCAGCAATGAAAAATAATAATGACAACAACAAAAACAACAATCCTAATCATTATAACTGGAGCAAATAGAACAACAAAAAATAGCAAAAAAAAACCAACAACAGGTTGAATAATAAAAACATCCACAACAATAATAATGAAAATAACAAATAAAGAACAGCAACCTAATTGGTAATACTAAAACAATAGCAATAACAGAAATAACTGGAGGAATAATAATAAAATTCACATCAACAGGTAATTAGAATGATGATGCCTGCAAATATGGGCCTTACAGGGGATTCACGTACAAGTGTATGCATACAGTGCGCGTGCGTGTGTGCGTGCGTGCCTCTGCGTGCCCAACGAAAAGTGTTTCATTGGGCACATTTAGTTATATACCATTGTTAAGGTTATTTAGTTCTTTATCTAGTTTATATTAAATGCACATTTAAACATTCCGCTGTTTATTTTTATAGAGAAGTTTTAAAATGTTGTCAAAGTGTGATTTTTAAATTCTTTTGTTTCGAGAGTTTGAACTCGGGCATAACGCGGCTGTTGCAATTAGTTAGTAATATTTTGGAAGCATGAGCGTACCATACTACACCGAAGAATCTTAGGCATGATTTTTAACATGTGATAAAATAAATACATAAACTGATGCCACACCTGCTTATACAAAAAAATACACAAACACTCGCATGAACATTACACACACACACACACACACACACACACACACCACACACACCACATACGCATATACACACACACACAAACAAACACACACACACATAGGTACAAATACAAAACGCATAAATACATTGCTTTAATAGTTTACGCTAAAATGTTTAGTGCCTGAGCTAGGGAAATAGCAATAAATAAATTTCATGATGATACTTGCAGCTGAAAAAGTCTTAACTTTCTATTAGTTGCTGTTACGTTACTTTCAACAGTAATAGTAGCGATAGAGGTAAGAGTAATATTACTATTAGAAGTAGTTGTAGTAGCAAATGTAATGATATCAGTAATAGCACCCGTAAGTTAACAGCACAGCAACAATAGCAGTAACAGTAGTGGTAGTAACATTAGTATTATCTGTAGTAGTAGTAGTACTAGCGGCAGAAGTAGTAGTAGCAGCAACAGTAGTAGCTGCAGCAGTAATAACAGCAGCAGTAGCATTTCAACTAGTAGGGCAGATACATCATAAATTATGCCTCCGAACAATTTGGAAAAATAACTCTTCTCTGACATTATTATTACTCTTGCTGCTGTTGTTATTACTGTTTATCTAGCATCAAAGTCAGTCATCATTATCATCATCATCAGCATCATCATTATCGATATCATCATCATTATTATGATCATCATCATCATTTACTTTTCTTTGTAAGTTGAAAGTTTATAAAATACATCAATCAATCAATCAATCAATCAATCAATCAATCAATCAATCAATCAATCAATCAATCAATCAATCAATCAATCAATCAATCAATCAATCAATCAATCAATCAATCAATCAATCAATCAATCAATCAATCAATCAATCAATCAATCAATCGATCAACCGATCAATCAATCAATCAACTAAAGCCTAAACATAAAAATGCAATAAGATGCAAAACAACAAAATAAAAAGAAGTATGTTTTAGTATGTTTAATTTTTGCATGCATTTAATAAAACAAACATCATATCACATTATAACATCAACATACGGCGGCACATCTCTTCACTACATTACCATATCATAACATCATCATGATAACATCATGTCATCAACATGGTGAGCATCATCATACCCTGTCATCCTCATCATACTCATTCATTACAACAGTTGAAAAGTTCATTTCTTCTAGTGTTTAAAGCTTTCCATACTATCTTCACTTTCGTTTGTAGGAAGTAGTTTTTGTAGTAAAAGAATTTTTTTAGGGAAACAAGGCCATTTGAAAAATCATCATCATCGTCATCATCATCGTCGTCGTCGTCATCGTCATCATCAATATAATAAATTCTTACAATCACCGAAGTAACAAATAGTAACAATTTAAAGATGACAGATAGAAACAATTATCTCAATCATTATCATGAAAACTCGTCGTCATCACCATTATCATCTCCACTTGTATTGTTCCACAAAAACCATAATACCGCAATGAACATATGGATATAAAAAATACGCCATAAACCTGCTAACGTTTTGTTAGCACCATTTGTATCTATGTGTGAATTTGTGTGTGTATATGCAAAAATATGTTTGTTTGTATTTGTGTGTGTGTGTGTGATGTGTGTGATGTGTGTGCGGTGTGTGTGTATTTTTGATAATATGCGTATTGGCACGTATAAGTGTGTGAACGTATGTGCGAGTATGTATGTGAACACGCACTGTATGCAAAAAAGTATACAAGTGTTCCATGAATATATCTGCTAGTGTATAAACAAACAAGATATCCTAATAAAAATAACTCATAAACAGGCTATAAATATGCATGCATATATTGCTTAGAGAAGCAATAAGATGGAAAAAGATATTCTGTATCAGTTTATATCTTAATCACTTTATCACGCTAGTTATGTGAACTTGATGACGTTTTTTGGACACTATAATGATTAAAACTTAGCATCAGGAAACACATTCCACGCATGGTATCATTGTATTTCATCTGTTCTTAACAGTTTTTAATGCTACAAGATACAAAGACCAAAATTTTAAAAACACAAAGAACAAACATTATGATATATTATATACAAATATACACGCGCATTTATAAAAACATAAACATGAATATGCAGTTTAAATGGAGTTAAAGGGAAGAAATATATCTGTATATTTGCATACAAACACAAGTTGCAGAAAACCTTAATTAAAAAAGTCATTAAAAAGTGCAATTGTAAACAAGCGAGAGAGAGAGAGAGAGAGAGAGAGAGAGAGAGAGAGAGAGAGAGAGAGAGAGATATTCAATGACAGATAATGTAAGCAAATTAATTAATTAACCCTCAAAAATGAGAAAAAAAGATTAGGTTTATCTGAAAACAGATGTAACAAAAAACATCTTTCGACATCATAATAAAATTTCATTCGTTCAATTCATTCATTCATTCACTCGTTCGTTCGTTCATTTCTTCATTCATTCATTCGATCATTTATTCCTTCATTCATTCATTATCCAGCTTTATTTCAAAAAACAAATAACATGTTTCTACAATATTTAAAACACGACTTATTATGAAACATCAGCCTAAAAAGTGAATACTACCTATCACAAATAAAAATAAATAATATACTACAGAATAAACATTATTATTAATAAATAATATTAGTAACAAAGAGTAAATTAGTATTTTCTAAAAACCTTGAATATTCGACAGGATAATTGGATAAGTAGGTGACATCCAGATGGAAATCCCCAAACACAATGGAAGATAATCTGTTGTCCTGCTCTAAGATGCTCAACTGTTTCTATAGATTTACAGAATAATCATAATTATTAGAGCTAATAATAATAAAATATATTATAATAATTATTATTTATAAATTAATATGCTAATAAAATAGTCAGAGTACAGTGTAACACACCTTACAATAAGTTATCACTTAATTATTATTCTAACTAGCAAATGTTTGTAAATCATTCTCATTGTAATGTAACATAATCGCCATCACCCTCATCATCATCCTCATCATTATCATAATTGTCATCTTCATCATCATCATCATCATTATCACAATCATAAAATACTTTTTTGCATAGTTCCTTAGCCTTTTTAAACATGGATACATCATCATTAGAAGGCTTAATTATGGCTATTTTGTTGCTATTATTACTATTATTATTGCTATTATTGTTATTATTATTGTTGTTGTTGTTGATGTGATTATCTGTTATGTTGTTGTTGTTGATGGTTGTCCTACCAGCTGATATAGACATCCATTCATAATGAGCTGCAATTGAATAAAGGATGGATGGATGAATAGTTGGATGGACGGACGGATGAATGGATAAATTGATTGATAAATGAAATGATCGATTGATAGGTGAATGAATGAATGAATGAATGAATGAATGAATGAATTAATTAATTGATAGATAAATAAAGATATGAATAGACAGATTTCTGGACGAATAGACGAACTGCTGGATAAATGAATGAATGAATGAATGAATGAACGAACGAACTAAAAAAATGTATAGATAACAATAGTAATAAAAATGCTCTATTAATTGCCAATTAAGCTGAATAACAAATCCTCATAATCATCAATAGAGGAAAGAAAATAATTTCAAATCAATAATGAAACCCAGACAAATGATATAATAAACAAAAAAGGTATTAAAATTATCATCAAAGAATGAAATAAAAATTAAACCTCATAAAGCACGCTAGAAAAATTATTTTCCTTTACATAAAAAAAGCAATAGCACCATCTTCACAGATGTTAACAATTAAAAATAAATTTGAAAGATTTTATCATTGAAAACATATAGATCATATTATCACATCATTATTTTTATTATGAATGCCTAGTGGAATGAATATGCTTGAACATCATTAAAGCCATCAATGATTGACCTAAGAAACAATGATGAAAGAAAGAAGGTTAATAATGATCACCATCACTATCAGAATAGCAATAATCATTAGCATCATTTTTTTCACCATCATCATCATCATCCTATTCCTGCTTACTTCCTCCTCCTCCTCCTCCTCATCTTCATCATTAACCACAATAAATCAAGATCAGAGGCATACCATTCAACAATGAAGTAGTAAGCATCCTTCACTCCAAAACTAGCCTTCAATAACATGCTTGAACACAACTACACATACACACACGCACGCACGCACGCGCAAACACATCTCACAAACACACACACACACATAAGCGCACACATACACACACACTTCTCTAGCAATTGCAATATTGTTAAACAAGGCAAAAATTTATCAAATGAAAAAAGAGGTAAAAATCTCACTATTTTACATGCGACATTTGACATTAAATAAAAACAAATTTGCTATGTGCACTTATGTCGCCCATAGACATGAACAGCTCTATATACACGTTGGAGTGTGTGTACATACAAATATGTGAACAAGTGCTTGAAACAGGTAGAGAAATAGAGTGTAGCAATTGAGTAATTAAACGTAAAAGAAACTGCATGACAGCAACTGCTTCTGAAAAGTGATTTCATTTGGCAGCCCTCTTTTGCTATCATAATTTAAATGTTTCATATGTGTATATGTTATACATCACTTTCAGTATGATATTTCAGAAAATGAAATCAGAAATTTTTTACCAATCTGGCAGTTGTTTAAATATAAAATCAATCAAATCAAATTGCAAATTAAATTTAACTATGCTGACAGATGTAGCACAACACTGAGAAAACATACTAAAGCAAAAATTAGAGCATGATATAAAATGAAAAAATACAAAAAAAATGAAGAACACAGACAAACAGATTGTCCAAAAAACAGGCAAACAAGCTAACAAACTCTAACCAGGTGTAAGTTGAAGAATTTTACTGGTCACAACACATGGGCTTGGTTTGTTCCTCTTTTCATGACTGGCTGTTGAATGTTGTTGCAGCTTGCGATTTCTGTGGCACTGGGACGTTGTTGTTGATGATGATGATGATGAAGATAGTAGTATGTGTGTCTCATCTTTGCTTCTTGATGTACTACTACCATCATCACTGTTATTATTAGTGGAGACAACTGATATAAGACTATTACTGTTTATAATATTTTTACAGCTATTGCTAATGTTATTGTTACAATCTAATGTCCTATTAACGTTTACTCTCTCATTGCAGATGAAATGATTTGCTGTCTTTTTAATAACTTTACTGTGGTTATAATTTTTGCTCTTAGTGGAATTGCAACCATCATTCCCTTCCTCCTTCTCACTATCACTGATTGATAGTTGCAAGGTAGGTGGTCGTTTACGAGTGTTACTCATCCATCTTGTTGATCTCAACCTGCTGATGGCCTGTGGAACTCGCAAGACAGACGATGATGATGACGACGACGATGCCGTAAATGACGTATTTGAAGGTAATAACGATGGAGACGATGACAAAAGAGCAGGATTATTACCACAAAGCTTAGAGTTTGTTGGTGCATTATTTGCTTTATCAGTCGATGAGTAAACCAATGAAGGTGATAATGAAGGTGGAAAAGAGAACGATGATGACGGTGATGTCACAGGTTTTATGGAAGTGACTAATGATAAGGGCAAAGATGATGGTACAGCTGACGATAATGACCGTTTCAACGAATTTAATAACAAGACGGAATTCATCAAATGTGGCAGATGAGCGGAAGAGGAAGAAGATGGCTGTTGTAACTTGATAGGAGAGATCTCGGTGATCGTTGACAAGGTCGGGGCTACAGAACCAACTTCGTGATCAGAACAGGGCGATTGCAGCATCCGTTTTCTGAGTGACGAACAATTGTTTGCGACTGAAGTCCTGACACGGAGGGCTGTATCGGCTGACCTATTGCTAGAGTTAGACCTTGATCTAGATGTGCACGTTGTCTCGTCTGATGAATTGTATACGTAGTCTTTGTATAAGTTGTAGTTGCTGTGCAAGCCACAGTTGCTGCTACCGTAGTTGCGACTTCGGCGTTTGCCTTGAGCGGTAAAAAAATGAGAAAGTCCATCAATAAGCTGTTCTCGCTGTGGTTTGCGAGTGTGGGTGGTCGTCGTGCCGGAAGTGGTCAACGATGACGATGAGATTCGTCTGGTAGATGACTTCGTCTTTGTGGCTGTCGTTTGAGTAGGTAGCGATGATGAGATAATGAAATTAAGTGATGGATAATTTAAATCTTGAGCAGATGTTGTGGCTGTTGTAGTAGTTGTGCCGTTGGTAGATGTGGTAACGAATGAGGCTGTACCTGCCGTTGCTGCAGTCATAATCGAAGGTGATGAAGGCAGTGAAACCAGCATCATTGTCGAAGTGCTTGAAGATGCTGACAATGATGAATATGATGCTAATGTTGTGATAGAGGGGACAACGGAAGATGACGATAAAAAAAATGTTGATGATGATGGTGACAATGGTGATAATGGTGAGAGTGACAGCGCTGACGAGGAAGTTGTAGATGATGGTGACTGGCATGATAAGGTAGTGGCAACTGATGTTGACAGCAGTGAATTGTACAGCTCATCATCAGGTTCATTCTTGATTGCTGTTAACTTGTCACTCAACATGTTCATCTTAATTTCAGATATGCTCTTCTCTAAGCTGCAATTATTTTGTCTTCTTCTTTTGGTAGATGTTTTAAAAGCTGCAGTTGTGCTACTGTTCATACTTGGCAATGGTGGTTGTTGAGAATGTTGTTGTTGTTGCTGCTGCTGTATGGCGTTCCTAGACACTCTGGAGGAGCGCTTGTTTGATGGCGTAAAGAAACGTGTCAAACCATCAACCAGACCTCTTAAATGTAGGTCGGTTGCTGATGTTGAGCTTGAAAGTTGTTGTTGTTGGTGGTAGTGTTGTGAATGAGTTGCTAGTGTTGCATCTGCTGGTTTTGATGATGTTAAGGTTGTAGGAAAACCTGTCTGCGGTAGCGAAGTGCCGTGGCAGTCGTTTCTCTGTGGCATTGATGTTGTGGCTGGTAGCACAGATGGAGTTGTTGTAGTTGACGGGCATGTCGTCGACAACGCAGATGCGGTGACGTCTTTGTGGACATTGTCAACGTTATTATTGTTATTGTGTGATATGACCCTGGAACCTGTATGAACATGAGCAGTTGCAGATTCACAAGCAGTTTTTAAATTTTCAAGAAAGAGATAATTCTGTAGGGCTATTCCACGATTGTGGTTGCTGCAGTTGTTGTTGTTATTCAACTTGTTGACAATATTCAACGACTTGTTAATGTTGATGTTGCTATTGTGCTCCATGGATGTTATCAGCTTTATGTCGTCAGCAAGTTTTGAGTACTTCAAAGGAGAGCTGATTGAACTTGAGTGAATAAATTTTAAATCTATTAAAAAAAATTCAAATATTTTACTGCTTAACAACTTTTTAATCATTAGATGTCAATAAACAGTAGTTACTTTTGAAGTGATTAAAAATAAATCTAGTAGTTAAAACTTACAAGAAAATACCTAAATATACTTGTGCTAAATAAGTTTACGCACCACACACCACACACACACACACACACACACAGAGCATACAAACACCCAAACTTTTACACACTTTTTCTTCCTATTGTACTGAAAAGCAAGAACACACAATAACATTTAGACAACTCATTTTGAAATCTTAATTAAACAGGAGAAACATTTGATTCAGACTATACCAACCAACCATACAATGTGAATTGAGAGTTGAATACATTAAGAAAAGTATAAAATAGAACAGGCAATAAGAATTGCAATTCAGAATAATTAACTTGCAGCAGTGGAAATTGAGCTATGAAGCGAATGTTCATAAAATTAAAAAAGTTTGATTATGAAAATGGTAACACATTTACCAAAAACTCACACGCACAGATACATACTCGCAAACTATCTCTCTCTTTTTTCTCTCTCTCCCTCTCTCTCACAGGAGTATATACTATACATGCTTCATAATCCCCTACACATTTTTACAATTGAAGTAATTAGTATTGAAAGTAAATAAATAAACACGTAGAGAGAAAGAAAAAAAAACACATTAAAAGTGAAAACTTCAAACCTAAGGAATGAAAAAGCAAATCTAATCTATAGCAATTAATCCGTAATAAATTTCAACTTCTATTGTACAGAAGACAATTAATTTACAGTATCAATCATCATAATCCTTTCAGCATTTGACATATCTTTATCGCTCAGCATTAGCATTTTCATCAGAGCACAATAAAACAGCCAGTCATGTTTACCTTTAGACTTTACTGTGCTTAGACTTTATATCAGCTATACAATAACAATAAAAACACACGCTGTTCAAGTTATGTAATAAAAAATTTATGGCTGAAAAGTTATAGTAATGTAACCGACAAATTTATTAATGCATAAAATTTACACTATTTATCAATCTACAGCGATTAGAGTTTATCTAGCATTACTGCTGATTTGATTGATCTCATTATGAGATCAATCAAATACAACATTCTTGTATTGCCAGTTGAGAATTTGTAATTTAACAGGAATAGATAAACAAACAGCTCTTATTTTTATATGTACTGTTAATTAAATCTTTTTTATCAACCATCTTTTAATTGCTCATTAATTCAATCAATTAAGTCACTTTATCTTGTTTTATGAACTGTATTTTATTAGTATTTGGTAGCAATTCTATCATTAAGTTGAGTGATTTAAGAAAAAGTTTCTATTACTCACTTGTTTATTAGAATATAATATGATAGAGATGCTCGCATAATTAATTACCAGTTTTTGGTAAAGGTGTAAAGTTTTGATACAAATATAAATAAATAAGCCATCACATACACACCATCACATCTAGCATATGTGACTGAGTTATTTATTGCAGTAAAGTAATCATAACAGTAAGAGAGGCAAACTTGCATCATATACATATTATTAAGTTATAAGTTTACGTACATAGTCAGTGTCGTTGAGTTTAATTTTAATATATTTAAGAGTGTTTTTAATACTGGCGTTGTATAACAATTTAAGAAAAACAACGCATCTGTTGGTGTGCCAAGCTTAGCTAAATGACATTTAATATAGTGGTTAAATATCATGTTCATTTGCCATTTATGTTGATTTTTTGGTAGCATTGTAAAGAATTTCAACTATTAGTTTTACGATTATCATCATCAGTACTGACACTATTATTATTTTTATTATTGTTGTTGTTGTTATTGTTATTACTATTATCTCAACCATCACCCTCGTCGCCATCACCACCATCATCGTCATCACCATCATCATTGTTTACAACAAAATTCTCTCGTTATGATATATTAAATATTTACACAATCAGGAGAGCTATAAAAATACTTAACTAAAGAAAAAAAATACTTGATAGCTAGCTTACAGCTCAAATAATATGCGCAATATCATACATACCGCACTATGCACATCACGCATGTGTATACATACTAACTAATTTAACAGCTGCAACAAAAAAATACACACACACACACACGCACACGCAGAGACACGCATTAATAGTTTATTACATATATACAAACAGACATGAATGAATAATTCAAACGATATATGTGTATTACTGATATACGCATGCACAAAAAGACACGCACAAAACCTGTACATAATTAACAACCTACAAACAGTGCTTCTCAATAGTGCTTAATTTTGAAACTTGAAAAGAAAATTCATAGCTTGGGCAGCAATGCAAGTGAGAAAATCACTATTATTGGTAGTAGTAGTAGGTAAGCAAGCTCATATTTATATGGTGGTCTACAAAGTCAGTGTACAGTACAATTCGTTGCCAGTCCACGGAACCAAAAAGTTTGAGGAGCACTGACCTACAACAGACATAATATAAAGTTAAATGCTCTGTTGGCTGATATGAAGAGTAAAAAAAGAGAGCAAAAAGTTAATTAATTCAAACGCTCATTATAAAATTCAAATTAGATTCACTCGTATGCCTAGTTAACTGAGAAAGGTGAGGATTCAGACAAACACACAGATATACAAACATACATAAGAATAGACATACAAAAACTTACACAAAAAAGCATAAATTAACAATAGCACACACATACGCGTGCACATAGCAGGTTCATGTTCTAGATACTCCCATTTATTTAAGCACAAAATATTCTCACTTAATATTATTAACTAGTTACTTGCAGTTTGCACAAATGAAAGTGAATTATGTATTATTTATACTTATTCCTCTATATTTTTTCTGTAACTCAGTAGTAACTCTTCGTTTTCATTTTCACCCTCCTCCTTTCTCTTCCCCTCTCTTCCTCCCCTCATTTTTATTACTTTCTTTCTTTCCCACACACACATGCACACATAAGCACCATGCAAGTACACTTTTTAAAAGCTGTTTTATTTAGCATAATAAAATAATGATGGCAGTTTTTGTGTTTCTGTTTAGTTTTGTTAACATTAACCCTTTCAGTGCTAATTGTTAACCAAATGCTGTTAACAATTTCTAACTTACCCCAAGAAATAAAAAGAGAAAATGCTAAAATAGCTTGGAGATGAGCATGTGAATAGTTACATAAAAATAACACCAACTCAAAAATATTAGATTTCCTCTTTAAACTTGAAGAAGCCATGGTTGTTGCTGCTGCTGTTGTTGTTGTTGTTGTTGGTGATTTTGATGTTAAGGAAGATTCAACTGACGCAGATGAAGTCGTTGTAGAGGATGTCGTTCCGTACTCACTGTTACCAACACCTGTTAATTAACGTGCAACGTTATAGTATTACATTTTCAAACAAATGATATAAATACATGTATGCATTCAAATGGAGATGGGCTAAAAAATATTGATAAGAAAATAAACGTGTCACCATCTTGTTTTAAGTCAACTGTCATTAACATGTTCATCATCCTCGCCAGCAATGTCCTGTCATCATTATCGTCGTCGTCGTCATCGTTATCATCATCATCATCATCATCCTAATAGTCTAATTTAACATCATCCTAACATTAAGCATGGCAACAACAAAGTTAAAATGAAAATGACTTAATGAGTGAAGTAAGTGAATTTTGAAGTGAATCCAGCAGAAAATTAGCAAGAAACTATTAGTCATTCAGACAATAAAAATGACCAGCAATAGAAAGATAAGATCAATATTGGCGGCTGTGATAGTAGTAGTTTCAGACCAGGCACTAAACAGCAGAAGAAGTCTTGTTAACCTTCAGTAGTAGTAGTAGCGAGATAGTAGAAGTGGTAGTAGTAAATATCAATATTAGTAGTTTAGTAGTAGTAGGAAAAATAGTAACAATAACGGTAATAGTGACAAGCAGCATTATAACTAGCAGTAGTATTACAAGCAGTATTATAACTAGCAGTATTAATACAAGCAGTATTATAGCTAGCAGTATTAATACAAGCAGTATTATAGCTAGCAGTATTAATACAAGCAGTATTATAGCTAGCAGTATTAATACAAGCAGTATTAGTAGTAGCGATACAATAGTAGCAGTCGCAGTATTAATAACAACGCTGATAATAGTATTAGTTATAGTAGTAGTAAAGATTTATATTGAATACAAGGTACCTACAAAGAAGAAGTAGTAGTATTGGTTGAAGTAGTAGCTGGTAGAAGCTAAATGAAATACTGTAAAAAGTATATGCAATGCAAATTGAAAATGATCATTACTATCATCATAATCATCACTATCTTCTTCTTCTTCATCATCATCATCCTCTTCAACATCACCATTCTCTTCAACAACAAAAACAAAAACGTGAGTAGAAATAAATAATAATGCATAAAAGCAGTGAGTTTGTTTTGTTGTTGTGACCTTTTAGTTGTAGTATAGGTGTGTGCGTGTGCGTGCGAGCGTGTGCGTGTTTGCATCGCCTGTGCAGCAGTAATATAAAAATATGAAAATTACTATTTTAAATAACTTTTATTGTTCAAAAATTATTTATAAATATTTGAAAAAAAAAATTATTACGACTAATAGCATATTATAGGTACGCTCACAAACCCACGTATACACCAACACACACACCAACACACACACACACACACACACACACACACACACACACACACACACACACACACACAAACACACACTACATACACAAATGCATACATAAATAGTCAATCAATTGAACAGTCCTTAGTTCTTTCTCATGAAAAAAATAGACCCAAAACCAATAGCTATGGCAACCATGATGATGTTGTTGTTGATGATGATGATTATGAGGATGAATATAATAATGATGATGAATAATAATGATGATGATAAAATGATGATGACAACTATAGCATAAAAATAATGAAATAGTAATTGGTCAGGATGATAATGTTAGAGCAATGCTGGTTTAATAATGGGATAAAAGTGAAAATTGAACAAAATTTAAGGATGGTGATGATAAATAAATATACCTTATGGATACTTGTGATGATAACCAACCATAATATAGTTATAATAATGATGATAACGATGTATAATGATCATGATAATACATGTGATATATACTAAACAAAAACAAACAAAAAAACATACAAAACAAGCAAACAAACAAACAAACAAACAAACAAACAGGCAGTATACTTTCTAATCACATGCACATTATATGCACTTGCATAGAAATGGACATAAGTACAGACATATAATACAACATAACACAAACTAACTAGTGTGTATGTACAGTGTACACATGTATGTATATGTATGTATGCATGCGTAAAAACGATACCACGGAATGCTAAATGATACCCACACGTGTATGTATATACCCTACTAACAATACCATACATACAACTAAACCATAGGGCACAGAATAGTATGAAAAGAAGAGAAAAATACTTTTACCAATATCGAAGAGTATATATACTCATACATCGCAAATACACAAACAACAAAACAACTTAATACCAATATTTAGTTGAGTATGTGGACCAACAAATAATATATTACTAGATAAACGGTTCCATACCATAAACACGCACGCACGCGAAAGTACACGCACACTTACAGACGCATACACGCAAGCACAGAGTATTGATGCACACATGTTAGAATATATCCACATGAATGAATGCGGGCATAAATATTGGGAAAATTAACACTTAAACATATTCCAGCGAGTGAGTGTGTGGTGCAGAGCTAAGTATATTTGCATTAGTATAATGTGTGTTCTTCGTGTGAACTAAAACAGAATTGGAAATACATATACTGCTAAGTATAAACACACATATCTATTGATGTTAAGTACATATATACATACACATATACATTTACAATTAAAATATACACATACGAAAATAAATATATGTTAATAAGTACATGAGTACCAGTACATACATTGATTTCGATGTTAACAAAGAAGAAAACAGAAAAATAAACAAAGTCAGAAACATGCGTGAATGTGTGTGTGTGTATGTGTGTGTGTGTGTGTGTGTGTGTATAGAATGTTTCAAAAAAGAGCTGAGAAGAAAAACAGCAATCATATATGAATAGGTCTAAGAAAGGAAATGAGTAGAAGAGAATGTGTAAACAAACAAACTCACTGATTTATACTTGCTCAAGTCACTTAGCAATGCCTCTCTCTCTCTCTCTCTCACTCTCTTTCTCTCTCTCTCTCTTCTTTTTCCAATTGCAATATACAATTTGATGATATTCTGCTTTTTGTAAATCACCTTAAATTCCACGGAGCAAGCAAAAGTTATGCATGCAAATTATCTAATTAACTGAGGTGAGTAGAAAATAAGGACAAAGAAGAGAAAAGATAATTACACAAGTGGGATAGCACTTCAGGCATAACAACTTGAGGAATTATTGCATTTTTTTGTAATTTTTTTAAACCTTTTTTTTTGTCCTGAAGATATTTCAAAATTAAGTTTAGGCAGATTTTTCAGCATTTAAAATTAATTAAAAATTAGTATGTTATGAAACTTGACGTTAACAAATCACTCAACAGTGGTGGTCTGTTGCTGCTTAATTAACGTTTAGAAAAAATGTGTATATATATATATATATATATATATATATATATATATATATATATATATATAAATCATTTCCTCACTACAAAAATTGTGTTATTTAAAAACATGAAGGCAGCAAAAATGAAGACAACCCGATCATCATATAATCCCTTGTTTGATTTTCATTCATTCTCCTTTCCATCTTTCGATCAGCAAATAAAAATGATAGATAGATGTATAACAATAACTACAACATAACATCAATATAAACAAACTCTACAATCTAATCTCACCTTGAACAAAAACTAGAAACATCTTAACAAACAAATATAACAGGATTTTTAATACTCACATTTTGCAATTGATCATTTCAGTTCACTGATACACACACTCACACACACGCACGCAGACACACAACTCACACACAACTCACACACACGCACGCAGACACACACACACACACACACACACACACACACACACACACACGTACATATACATACACCAAGCTGAAACAAAGCAAGGAGAGATAAATTAAAACAAACATTGAATCTGTTTGTTTATTTATCCATCCATTCATCCAACCATCTATTCATTCACTCACTCATCTTATTCATCCATTCAACTGGCTAACAAGAAAATGTGGCAAGATATTTGTTTGCATGTTAAATAATATTGTTACTTGATATAATACAGTTAATGGATGAAAGGATAGGTATGATATCATCACCATATAGATATATAAAAAAGTGTACTTGCATGTTTAGTACTTAGTACTGATGAATAGCTGTAGAAATGTTAAAGGAAAATGCACTTAACAAAAATACATGTATTATTTTTGCATGGTGTGTGTGTGTGCGTGCCCGTGTGTGTGTGTGTTTATGTGTGTGTGTGTGTACGTGCCTGTGCGTGTGTACGTGCAGGAACCAATGTGTGTTTTAGTTGAATACATTAACTTTTGAATTTTTATATTACTTGTTGATTTGACAAGAGAGTTTGAAAATATTTCTTTAAAGTTCTATTTGCAAAAAAGAAAACGAAAATAAATAAACATTAAAGAAAAAAATAAGAGGATTGGAGAACAAACAATACTAAAATGTTCTTTGCACAGAATGACATCATCATCATCAGCAAGAAGGAGGAAGAGATACAAAACAATACAGCGACGTATATATTTGCCATAATGACAACTGAAATAAAAACAACAGTGGCACCACAAACAAACAAACAATAAATAAATAAATAACCTTCAACCTTGTAACCATAGTAAAAACAACACATCACATCTGCAACAAACTTCTCAAAACATAACAAAAAGAACACCATAAAGAAAGGGAATAAAAACAAATTTAGAAAGCAAAAAAAAAAAGAAAAATTTCCAACCTCCAGAATTTCTTGCACTGAAATCAATTGTAGAAGTATTCATAGCAATATTAGGAGTTGTTGCTGTTGCAGTAGCAGTAGTTGTTGTTGTTGTTGATGATATCGTTGTTGATGTATTGATGCTATTAGGATGCTGTGATGATGTTTTGGAAGCTGATGAGGATGATGCGGACGATGATGACGATGAGATTTTAGATGATGTTTTTGATGACAATGTGGAGGATAATGATCTATCATCTTCAGCTAAAGCCTGTCAAAAATAAATTGATAAAAAATTATTTACTAATACAGACGCTCAAAAAGAATTTATTAAAATAAATAAATAAATAAATTATAATAATGACAACGAGCAAACTAAATGCTAATTGATCAATTAAACAGATAAATGGAAATATGATCCATATTTTTAAACCATGATATAAAATGTGTAAGAGAAATTTTATTGAATGTAATTAAATACATATACAACAATAGCACAACATCAACAATATTTAGAGAAACAACACCAATAGCAATAATAATAATAATAATAATAATAATAATAATAATTACAACAATAAAATATTAATAATAAGAATAATTGCAAATAAAAATAACACCAATAAATTATTAATACAAACAGTTAGAGATAATAAACAATCAAAAACAGAGCTGTAAAATTTCCGCAATAAAAATACCAATTATAACATATAGAAGATAGAGGATGACTATGGTGGCGATGATGGTAGTGATGATGATGATCGTAATAATAATAATAATAATGATGATGACGCACCTGATGATGATGACCGCGATGATAAATAATTAAAATGATCAGATAGACAAAAAAACCAATCTTAGTCATTATATTTATTAATGTTGTGGCACTACTCTATCACCACCACCACCACCACCCCCACCACCATCATCATCATCATCATCACTGAGATCACGAATAGCTCTCACTCCAGCCGATAATATAAGCATCTATCTGTATCAGAATGTGTACATACGTTCCCGTGGTGTGTGTGAGTGTGCGTGCATGTGTGTGTGTAAATGTATGTTTTTTATTATCTCCAACAACCACGAGCTTACTTAGTTAAAAATTACTAAAAACATATTCATTATAATCTAAAACTAAGACTAACAATATATCAACCATTTAATTCTGAACATATAGAAAACCATCTCTTGAAAAATTATAAATTGTTACAAAGTAGAAAAAATAATGAAGAGAGAATAAAAATCGTCATTGCCATATCATCAACAGTGATAGCACCAAACTAATGGTAATGATGATTAAAGTAATGACAAATGATTTTATAAGGTGCTAACATTAACGTTGAAACAGCTACGTATCACTTATCCAACTCAATAAGTATTGCCACGATAAATATCTTACAACACTAATTCTACCTATCAACTTTTTTTTCTGCAGTCATAACAGAGACAACCAAACAGATGTATAAATACGCAGGCATGCAAGCAGAAAGGCAGAGATGAAGAAACTGAAGCAAACTAACAAGCGCATTTCAACTTCGTCCAGTTCACCGTAGTGTGCCTACATAGAAAGAATACATCGCACATTTGCAAATAGGGATGCTAATAATATGCTACAATGCTACAATATAATAAATACATGGCCGTTGTTGTTGTTGGAGATTAACACAACTCTCTCTCTCTCTCTCTCTCTCTCTCTCTCTCTCTCTCTCTCTCTTCTCTCTCTCTCTTTCTCATCCTTCCCATAAAAATTTCTAAATTGATATCACCTTTTATAAGGATAGCATACTTGTATTTTTACTGAAGTAAAAAACTAAAAAATTGTATTTTTACTTAATTAAAAATTTTTAAAGATAGCATACCTTTTTTAAAAATAGCATACTTGTATTTTTACTGAATTAAAAAATATTACACAACCGATCTGTCAACCAGCCATTTGAATTTTTATAGGATATTTTCTTATAATTCAAAGGCTCACTGAAGAAGATTTTACCGAACATTCATTGATGAAGAAATGTTTCCATGTACACTGCCATTGACATTTTTACCACATAAACTTAACAACCATCATTCATGATCGAGTCTGGCCACCCAAAATGCACATCCACATTATAAAATGTATACATGTTATATACGCATACATGCACTGTATAAATAATACATACAACTAAACATTATTATAAAGAAGCATGATAAATCAATCTATCAATCAACCAATCGTTCAATCAATCATTTAGCCATCAATCATGTGCTACCAACCAATAAATACATACACAAGCTAGCTATATATATTATGCATACATATTTTATACATGTTTATGTAACGCCTAATGTCAGGAATATTTTTTTACATGCAAGTTCAAATACATTCGCCAAGTGCATGTTCATTTACACCAAGTCATGGAGCAAGAGAACTAATAACACCATACCAACCAACCAACCAGCCAGCCAACCAACCAACCAACCAACCAGCCAGCCAACCAACCAACCAACCAACCAAACAA
>NW_008704659.1:1762713-1768501 GCF_000326865.2 Helobdella robusta | reverse complement strand
CCTTTACATAATTACATTAAATGTATATAATTAAAAATATATAGGTTTCTTATGAATGCAAGTAAAATGTAGACACCTTTCAGTATAGAATACACTTATTCAAATGAACGCACCAATAAAATTGGATCACAAATTCCAATCTTTGTTACTAAAACTTAGAAATATACACAATTCATTACAATAAAATAATATAATAATTAAAACACAATAACTATAATAATAAAATAATATTACAACGGCGGCGATAACATCACGTACATTACACAAAACGAATACAACAATCGTAATGTAATATCAGGCATCTTTGATGTAGGTAAGACGCAAAAAAATTATACTAAAAAATGAGAAAGAACAACTACTACTTCTACTACTACTACTACCACGACCACCACCCAACAACAAAAACTACTCAACAAACATAAAGTAGCCTAGCACCAACAACAACAACAGCAGAAAATAAGAAAGAGATACTGTACCAATTTAATTTAATAAACTATCTGATTAGTCCAGAGACTAATGTGTCTCATTCAAATATCACCTGTCTCCAAATTAAAGCTCACAAGGCACGCACGCACAGACACACACACGACACACACGAACACACACACGACGCACACAGATACACACCCAAAAAGAATTGCGTGTTGGTATGTTACAAGTGTCAAATGAGAAAAGATAATCATATGAAGAACATTCATAGATAACCATATTGTTGAATTATTATAAGAAGGCGTATAAAATTATGAATAAATATACTTTTTTTTTTACAATGGCAATATCTAAGCCACTTTTTTATTTAATTATAGCAAGCAACATTTTATGTGCCCGTTGTATGATGAAGGTGATGACAGGTGGTTATACAGATGCTGTATAACCATCACTACTACCACATTTTTAACCAGCATAATTATAAACTTATTATTAACTAAGCTAACCCCATCATTAGCAAATACAGCAGTAATTAAATTAAAAATAACATAGAACATTAGCCTTGCAAATGTAAATACCAATTTATCATACTATAATATTATGTAAAGAAAATTAACAATTACAATAAACAGACAAAAAAATAACATAAATAATATAAATTAAACAAACCTTACAATATAAACAAACTAACCATTATGAAAATAATGCAATAACCATAATATGAATATTAATGGTAGGTAACGCAACGATATGTATGGTGATGATGAAGATAAGGACCATCATCATTGGGATGATTAATTCATTGAGTATACGTGTTTAAAAAATATATATATATATATATATATATATATACATTTATATGTGTGTGTGTTTGTGTGCGCGCGTATATATATATGTGTGTGTGAGTGTTAGTGTGTGAGTGTGTGCGCGTGTGTGTGGCAAGTGTGCTGTGGGAGAGCATTTAAATGTGCGAGCAACCAGCAAATAACAATAAGCCTAGCTAAATTATTATATTTCATAAAGACATGTGCAAGAATGTGTGCGTGCATGTGCGCGCGTGCGTGAATATGCATTTGTGTGCATTCTTATATTGCTATACTTAATAAATGAACCTGCTTGTACCAAGAAACAAAATGATGATGAAATGTAAAAATCTACTTAACCTCTCTTTCTCCCCTCTCTCTCACTCCCTATCTCTTTCTCCCTCTCACGCATACACACTATCCCTCCTTTTTTCGCTCATTCTCTCTCTAGCTCGGTCACTCTCTCCCTCTCTCTCTCTTTCTCCAACCTGCTTATCAAGTCTGCATTGCATGGTGTGTTAGCGTGCAATGATTACAATCTATAAAAATATGTCTACACTGCTCTTCTTAAAACAACAACAAAAATAACAAAAAAGAATAACAACAAGAACAATAGTGATGATAATAAAAAGACAACAAAAACAACAATAACAAACCCCTTCAAGTAATGACAGGCCTACAACAGCAAATAAAAATTACATCAACGAGTAGAATAAAATGTAATCTGATGAAATTCTACTCAATGAACACTTTTAAAACATTTCACAGCGGCGACAGCCATAAAAAAATATCAAATGACAATAAGTGTTCTGAGGATAAAGCAGTCCTATTGTTATAATACGAAGAGGCATGAAATAATGTTATACACCATTGTCATATCTTGATATATTTTGATATTAGTATGGCAGACAAAATGAATAACAATGTATTTTGGTGGGTCTATTCACACACACACACACACACAAATTATATGCAGGCAGGCTTGAGAATAAATATGCACTGGCTCAACTCACAACAAATGAATGAAGCACAAGTGAACATCAACAAGCTAGTGAGTGAGTGAATGAATGAATGAATGAATGAATGAAAGACAGAAGGAAATAAAGAAAAAACAAATTGACAAATAAATGGAACATTAATCAAATGGGTGGATGTGAAAGAGTTAAGCACCCAGAAAAGAGAATAAAAAGGTTGGCCGGAAAACAGGTAAACCAATAAATGAAGAAATAAAAGTGTGCAGCACATAAATAAATATAAATAACACGAAGCAAATGTCTCCCTATAAAACGAAAAGAACAAGTAGGAAAAATTAAATAGATGAATGATAAACCATTGAATAAACAAATCGCAGGCAGGATGAAACAACTCCATAGAAACATTCATTCCTATAAACATGAAGAACAGTAGCGAATTAATAGGAAAGAGGCAGTTAAATAGCCTTAGAAACAACAACAACAGTGTTGTTAATAAGAACAAACACGAACATCATTAATTCTATCAGGGAAAAATTGATGCGCAATAAGAAAAGGAGAAAGACTAACAGAGAAGAAACTTATGTACATTTGTGCACGTACATACGTAGGTTGCATTCATTGCATAAGTGACTTGCATGTCACACTGGAAAAATTTCCTCCATACAAATTAACCTATCAAGAGATGAGCGCTGCTGCGTATATATACGCGCGCACACTCACACATACACACGCACGCTCACACATACACACACACACACACGTGTATACTATTAACACATATCTGCACAGCAAATCCACGTACACATATCAACCATAAAAATAAGGCAATGCACGTGATCACATGCTAAAAACAAATACATACACACGTAAAATATCAATACAACACAACAAAAACAAATGAAACCAACACTTTTTTGACTTAGCTACATATAAACCACACAGTACATGCAAATTAATCTAAGTAATTAAAATAGATATCATCGCTTTGTAACAACATTTAACTTTAATTTTATGACAATAAAATCATGCCAGGCACCTCAGTCAAATATGAATTAAGTTGCTTGAATGTGAGATTGTGAGGAAAATGAGAAAGTGATAGAGATATGTACGTGCATGACTTGGAGGACAGCGTAGCAATAAGACCAAATCAAATATAGCAATAAAACGGGCAGTAATTGCAGTAGGCATGCAACTAAAATAACAATGACAGTATAATCAAAAACTGTAGCAAAGATAATAAGAATCAGAAAAATAAAAAAACAATATCTAAGTCGACAACGGCAATATGAAAAGTATTTTTATGAAGCATCAACAGACAAACAAGCATCTATCTCATTAATCAACAAAGAAAAAATTAACAAACAATTCTAAAAATGTGGAAAGACCAAAAGAGAGAGGAGAGAGAGTGAGAGAAAGAGAGAGGGAACGGGTATATGAATGAATGATTGAAAGATTGGATGAAACAGGTGAAGGGCAATGTAATAAAACGCAATATTAAACTATATCTAAGATAACAGCAGTTGTTGCACACACAACATCTGACTGAAGAATGCTGTTAAGTAGCTTTCATTTATGCTGATATGATAATCATTGATACGGCAAGCAATTTAATTGAAAAATGAATCCAATAAATACGAAATGCAATTTACGGTATCGCAAAATAGATAATTTAAAAAAATGACATAATCCCAAAACCACAAAAATATAAAAATAAAACTATTCCACCAAAATTGTAAAAAAAAAACTATTAGCTCTGTAAACTAGACAAAACAAGCAACCGACAAACGAAAGAATAATAATTTACAAAGATCAGAAGAAATAACAAAGACGTAATAAATAAAAACCCAACTAAACACCGAATGCCATCAAAAATAAACCGAATATTTTTCACGTACAAAGGTCACGTCACCGCAGATGAGGAGATGTGTAAAAAAAATCATACATAAAAAGCATAAATCAGATGCCTATGCTCGCTTACCTGGCACTAACTGTGGCGGTAAACTAGTGAAAAGAATGTACCTCTCACTCTCTCTCTCTCTCTCTCGCACACACTCTCTCTCTCTCTCTCTCGGTTTTTGTATCACCAATACTTAAAATACTACTATCACGCTATTAATTTTTCTATTATTATTGTTTAATTTATCTCTTCACACTGTTATATCAATCAATCAATCAATCAATCAATCAATCAATCAATCAATCAATCAATCAATCAATCAATCAATCAATCAATAAATAAATCAATCAATCAATCAATCAATCAATCAATCAATCAAACAAATAGAAAGAGATATTATTGAGACTTTATAGCGAGCAAAAATATTTAAAAAAACTAGTTAAGGAACAACATCGTCCCCACCATTACTAATTTCATGGTGATCATGCAATAACTAGCGGTTTCATTATTGAGCTATTTCATTTGCACAGTAAAATTTACCAACCTCATCATCGTCGTCGTCGTCATCATAATCATCATAAATCAAGATTTTTATCAAATTCAATAACCATTGCCGTCGTAATCATCTTCGTCGTCATCAGTCCATCATTAATCATTAATTTTATTATCATCTACCGCAATTAACCAAAGTTGCTGTCAACATTGTCGTCAACCATGTTACAGTACCATCGTTGTCGCCGCCGCCGCCGCCACCATCACCAACAAATCATCACAATCATTGTCATCATCACCATCAACGCCATATATAATTACATCAATCACCAGTTCAACAAATAGAAAACAAGTTGTGTATGTATGTATGTAATGTGTGTATATATGTGTGCGTATGTATGGTATATATGCATGCATATATTTTATGTACGTATGCATGTTTGTATGAATGTACCTGTTTATGCAGGCATGAATGTGTTTGTGTATTATGTATGGTATATATGCGTGTGTTCGAGCAAGATAAACTGCTCATAAATAACGTAGAAATGTTACGATGATGGTGATAATTGAATACTTGTCGTCATGGTACCTACATCAAAACTAATCAATGATGATGACGACGACCATTGCGTAGACGATGATGATGATGTTTATAACGAGTAGTTGTTGGCGACGATGATGACTATGATTATGATGATAACAGTGATAACGATAGTAATGACGATAGTAGTAATGATTTGATGACGATGAATGAAACGGGCTAATGTGATGACGATGATGTTAACATACAACTATAAATCAATTACACAAACATAAAATACCTTTAGCATAAAAAATAGGCAATAGTACCAGCAACGTGTATAACAAAATTATATATTACACAGACACACACAAACACAGACACCACTCACGCACACCACACACACACACACACACACAAACACACACACACACACACACAGAGGTATTATACATACACACATATATATGTAGATGATAGTTGCTCACTCACTCACTCACTCACTCACTCACTCACTCACTCACTCACTCACTCACTCACTCACACACACACACTCAAACACACATACAGGTATTATACTTATACACATATAAGGATGACACATCACTCACTCACAAACGTTAAATAATCTTTTGGATATTTTGAAATGACAGATGTTAGAAAATTATATATT